>NC_029780.3:22082544-22110992 GCF_000817695.3 Arachis duranensis | reverse complement strand
TGCTTATGTTTATCTATGTTTGTGTCTTGTGATCATTAGTGTCTTAGTGTCTATGCCTTAAAGTTATGAATGTCCTATGAATCCATCACCTTTCTTGAATGAAAAATGTTCTTAATTGAAAAAGAGAAGAATTGCATGAATTTTGAATTTTATAACAGTTTAATTATTTTGATGTGGTGGCAATACTTTTGTTTTCTGAATGTATGCTTAAACAGTGCATATGCCTTTTAAATTTGTGGTTCATGAATGTTGGCTCTTGAAAGAATGATGAAAAAGGAGACATGTTACTGAGGATCTGAAAAATCATAAAAATGATTCTTGAAGCAAGAAAAAGCAGTGAATACAAAAAAAAAAGAAGGAGAAAAACGAAAAAAAGATGGAGAAAAGAAAACGAAAAAAAAAGAGAGAAAAAGAAAGAAATAAAGTTGTGATCCAAGGAAAAAAGAGTATGCTTAAGAACCTTGGACACCTCTAATTGGGGACTCTAGCAAAGCTAAGTCACAATCTGAAAAGGTTCACCCAATTATGTGTCTGTGGCATGTATGTATCCGGTGGTAATACTGGAAGACAGAGTGCTTTGGGTCACGGCCAAGACTCAATAAGTAGCTGTGTTCCAGAATTATCATACTCAACTAGGAGAATCAATGACACTATCTGGATTCTGAGTTCCTAAAGAAGCCAATCATTCTGAATTTCAAAGGATAGAGTGAGATGCCAAAACTGTTCAGAGGCAAAAAGCTAAAAGCCCCGCTCATCTAATTAATACTGATCTTCATAGATGTTTTTGGAATTCATTGTATATTCTCTTCTTTTTATCTTATTTGATCTTCAGTTGCATGAGGACAAGCAACAATTTAAGTTTGGTGTTATGATGAGCGGATAATTTATACGCTTTTTGGAATTGTTTTTAGTATGTTTTTAGTATGTTTTAGTTATTTTTTAGTATATTTTTATTAGTTTTTAGTTAAAATTCACTTTTCTGGACTTTACTATGAGTTTGTGTGTTTTTCTATGATTTCAGGTATTTTCTGGCTGAAATTGAGGGACCTGAGCAAAAATCTGATTCAGAGACTAAAAAGGACTGCAGATGCTGTTGGATTTTGACCTCCCTGCACTCGAAGTGGATTTTCTGGAGCTACAGACGCCCAATTGGCGCGCTCTCAACGGCGTTGGAAAGTAGACATTCTGGGCTTTCCAGAAATATATGATAGTCCATACTTTGCCCAAGATTTGATGGCCCAAACCGGCTTCTAAAGTCACCTTCAGAATTCCCAGCGTTAAACGCCGGAACTCCAAGTGGGCCCGGAAATGGATTTTTATGTCATTTACTCATCTCTGTAAACCCTAGGCTACTAGTTCTCTATATATAGGACTTTTTACTATTGTATTTTGAATCTTTTGATCACTTTAGATCTCTAGATCATCTTTGGATGTCTAGTTCATAGATTATTGGGAGGCTGGCCTCTCGGCCATGCCTAGACCTTGTTCTTATGTATTTTCAACGGTGGAGTTTCTACACACCATAGATTAAGGTGTGGAGCTCTGCTGTACCTCGAGTATTAATGCAATTACTATTGTTCTTCTATTCAATTCCGCTTGTTCTTATTCTAAGATATCACTTGTTTCTCAACTTGATGAATGTGATGATCCGTGACACTCATCATCATTCTCACCTATGAACGTGTGCCTGACAACCACCTCCGTTCTACCTTAGATTGGGTGGATATCTCTTGGATTCTTTAACCGGAATCTTCGTGGTATAAGCTAGACTTGATGGCGGCATTCAAGAGAATCCGGAAGGTCTAAACCTTGTCTGTGGTATTCTGAGTAGGATTCAATGATTGAATGATTGTGACGAGCTTCAAACTCCTGAAGGCTGCGCGTTAGTGACAGACGCAAAAGAATCACTGGATTCTATTCCGACCTGATTGAGAACCGACAGATGAATAGCCGTGCCGTGACAGGGTGCGTTGAACATTTTCACTGAGAGGATGGGAGGTAGCCACTGACAACGGTGAAATCCTTGCATACAGCTTGCCATGGAAAGGAGTAAGAAGGATTGGATGAAGACAGTAGGAAAGCAGAGAGACGGGAGGAACACAGCATCTTCATACGCTTATCTGAAATTCCTACCAATGAATTACATAAGTATCTCTATCTTTATCTTTATGTTTTATTCGTATATCACCCATACCATTTGAGTTTACCTAACTAAGATTTACAAGGTGACCATAGCTTGCTTCATACCAACAATCTCTGTGGGATCGACCCTTACTCGCGTAAGGTTTATTACTTGGACGACCCAGTACACTTTCTGGTTAGTTGTGTGAAGTTGTGTTTATGCCATGGTATTGAACACCAAGTTTTTGGATTCATCACCGGGGATTATTTGAGTTGTAGTGATCACAATTTCGTCCACCACCCAACATTCGCGAGTTTGAAGCTCCTCACAGTCATCCCTTCCCAGATCCTACTCGGAATACCACAGACAAGGTTTAGACTTTTTGGATCTCAGGAATGCTGTCTATTGTTCTAGCCTATACCACGAAGATCCTAATCTCAGATTCAGATGCTCTATTGTCAGGAGAGATGATGTGAATTGTTGATTAGAGACCCAAGAGAATATACTCTGGCTATCGTCCAATGACTACGTTGAACATCATGCAGACCGCTTTGTGGTTGTCAGGCACGCGGATCTTGGCTAAGCGAGTACTGAAGATAGAGGGTGATTGTCACGGGTCACCTTTTCAGTCTGACTTAACTGAATTAAGTACAAGAGTATATCTTGGAGAAGAAGTAGGCATGAATTGAATGAAAAACCATAGTACTTGCATTAATTTATGAGGAACAGCAGAGCTCCTCACCTTAATCTATGAGGTGTAGAAACTCCACCGTTAAAAATACATAAGAACAAAAATGGTCTTGGAATGGCCGAATGGCCAGCCTCTCAAAAGGGTTTGAAGAACTCCCAAAAGGTCAAAGACCTCTAATACAATAGTAGAAAGTGCTATTTATACTAAACTAGTAAACTAGGTTTACAGAGAATGAGTAGATAGTGCAGAAATCCACTTCCGGGGCCCACTTGGTGTGTGCTTGGGCTGAGCTTTGAAGCTTTCACATGCATAGGCCATCCTTGGAGTTAAACATCAGCTTGAGTGCCAGTTTGGGCGTTTAACTCCAGCTTTGGTGCCAGTTCTGCATTTTACGCCAGAAAAGGGTCTCTGGGGGGTGTTTGGACTCTAGTTTGGGCCATCAAATCTCGGGAAAAGTATAGACTATTATACATTACTGGAAAGACCAAGATGTCTACTTTCGAACGCATATAAGAGTGCGCCAATTGGGCTTCTGTAGCTCCAGAATATATACTTTGAGTGCAGGGAGGTCAGAATCCAACAGCATCTGCAGTCCTTTCTCAGCTTCTGAATCAGATTTTTGCTTAGGTCCCTCAATTTCAGCCAGAAAATACCTGAAATCACAGAAAAATACACAAACTCATAGTAAAGTCCAGAAATGTGAATTTTGCATAAAAACTAACAAAAATATACTAAAAAGTAACTAAAATATACTAAAAACTACCTAAAAACAATGCCAAAAAGCGTATAAATTATCCGCTCATCAGTATTGATTTAGTAAGACGTCAAAATTTGATGATATTATTGCCTCTGGTCAAATTAGGGAGGTACTGGTAAACTCCAAGTTATGGATTATGCTGTATACATATCTATGGCTTAAATTATTCGTCTATTTTACTCAACACATTTAGAATTTACTTCCAAAATTATGCTTGGCTTTCATAGTGTTGTTATATTATTCAATATATATTTGCGCGTGTGTGTGTGAATAAATATATATACAAATTTTGATCCACAAGCCGATTTATGGACTAAGAGGGTTAATCATTACTCTATATTTAAATCCCCATATAGGCACTTTTCTTGTAAACAATGTTAAAAGATAAGAAACAATTTTATCAAAAGGAAGCGAGTATTCTGCCACTGGTGTCTAACTTCCACCTGAGAGAGCCACTTGTCAGCCAACAATGGGATAAATCGTAAGAACTATTCATTCGTGTGTAGATTTCAATTAACATGATTGCACATTACATTGTTTAAACCTCTGTTTTCTCATGCCAATGCAGAAGAGATTGTGGTGTTTTGTGGCTCAAAGGATGTAGTTATCCCACCTTTGGAGTTCATATGATCTAGAGATAAGAATTTGTTGACAAAAAACAATATATAAATAGATATTTTTGTGTCTGTACTAGAAATGAGATAGAACATGTGCTCATTTTGTAAGTATATACTATAATATATCTCTTAATCAGATCTGAGCCTCGAAGACATAATATTAGTGGTTCCATGCTATTCTAACTCTCATGTTGTTGTCCTCTACATTACTCTAAATTTATTTATTACATGATGTCACCTTAGGGAGTTAATGATCTCATAAGGATGAGACTAACATTGGACATATTCTTCTCAAAAGCTAACAAAAAGAGAGATGAGGTTGTGAAACTTGCAATTGATTAGTGGGACAAAATTGACTAGAATTCTACAAAGAAGGGAGACAAGTCCTCCAAGAAACATGCTATTGCAGTTACTACCATCGCAAGTAGCAGCAGCCAAAGCATGACCATATAATGATTGGAGTTCGAATGGCGTTCCCATGACCTTTTTGTGTTAGCATGTTTATGTTGTTTTGGTCACAACGGTGCTGCTGTTTTTCAAAAATTAAAGTGGTTACAATTTGTAATTGAGGGGAAGGCCTTGCTACTTGGTGTTTTGGCATGATCAGTAATCGAGAAGGCCACCCATGTTAACTAATCCTTCTACCAAGTATTCATCCTTATTTACTATTTATAAAAATGTTTCTCAGAAACAGATAAAGACAAGAAAAATAACCTTGAAAAATAGTATCGAATAGGAATTAATCATTAAATACCTCATGCATAAAATGTCAAAAATATCAAGAACTAACCTTCTTGTAAAGGTAGTGTTACACTTTTCTGGTATTTATAAATATCTTTTTCAGAAACAGATAAAGACTTCTACAATAATCTTGAATATGAATATCGAAGAGGAGATTAATCGTTAAATGCCTATTCAAAACATGTCAGAAATACCAAGAACTAACTTTGTCTTAAGCTAGTCTTGCACTTATTTGCTATTTACACATATCTATCTTAGAAACACATAAAGACAACAACAATAACCTTGACTATTATTATCGAACAACAAATTAATCAAGACAACTAACCTTGTCATCAGCTAGTCAAACAACTGATTCCTCCTCTTCTTCATCATCTTCACTACCACCTTTTAAGAAACTGGTGTTCTGTTGAAGACATCTCCGTTTTGTATGGCCGGTCTTCTTGCAGTTGGTATATCTCCTCTTTTTTCCTTTTTGTCCTCTTGACTGGGGGGCTCATTTAGTTTTTACAACGATAGGATCTCTAACATGTTGTTCAACATGTGTCTTTTCACCGTCAGTGGCTTGTCCCAACGGCTCCTCAAGTTGGCTACAAAGATTGCGAATTCCATCCATAGCAGATTTGAAAACTAAATGATTTTTCAATTCAAGATACAATATCCATTGTGATGCAGCATGGAGTGCTCCATGCCGTAATAGAAAACCTCTCTCACTAAAACTCTTGTTACTTTTTTCTCCGTACTCATCAATTGCCTTGGCATCTCTCCTCCATCGCTTCATAATCAAATGGCTTGGAATATCCTTCAAATGCTCATGCTTCATCACAAAAAACATGTGCTTGCATAGAAATCATTCTTTTACCCAAAATTGACATCGACATTTAAACTTTAATGAGTTATTGTCAAATAAGGTGACTACGTTCTGACCAGGATGACCATATTCTTCCATAGTATAGACCATTGTTGTCAAAACCCTCTTTTTGCTCACACAATTAAGGCCTTACCATCAATCTTTCTCTTAACTTGCATAAATATTGCTCTAGTGTAGACAGCCATAGCACACTTCTCAATAGGATCCAAACATGTGAGGACTAAAGTACTGCACATTGAAGTGAACCATACAACCAACTCATTGTAATGGTATTCACGGACCACCAACTCGAGGTTTTGCACAAGCTCCACAATACTGTGATTCGAGGTTAGGAATTTCTTGACATGAGAATTTATTCCCTCACACCTGGATGTAGTCCAGTATCCAGCACAAAACTTGCCACGTAGGTATGCGCTTGCCCACATGTGCTCTTCTCATACATCTGTGTTGCCCAACATTTTTGGTGCAAACTGTACTCCTCAGCAGCTTGATCCCAGTAGAACTTAAACTCGTCAACCTCTATGTCCACATATAGCCACTTAGAGAATATCTCATGAAGCATTGTTTACTTCCGTTTGAAGTAACATTCTTCTGCAAATGCCATGCACACAACCGATGGGTGGTTTTAGGAAAAACCTTTTTCATTGCTGCAATCATTGCATCATCCCCATCGGTTACGACAATGGATGAAGCTTTATTACATATAACCTCCAAAAAATTCTCTGACATCCACGTGTATGATGCAATAGTTTCATTTAGAATCAATCCAAAATCAAATATCGCAGTTTGCTTGTGGTTGTTTGAGCTGGAGAATATCACCAAAGGTCTGTTGTATTTATTCTTTTTGCATATCGAGTCGAAAGCAACAACGTCTCCAAAGTACTAGTAGTCGACTCTACTAATTCCATTCATCCAAAACATGTTTGCCAACATACCATCCTCTGTTAAGTTATACCTAGCCAACGCCATTGGATTGACTGCCGCCTTTCCCTCCAGGTATATGATGGCAGCATTTGAGTCACCATCATAAATCTTTGAATGACACATCTTGTCAAAGTAGTTATGTGCTTCCTTCTTCGTAAAGCCCAGCAAAGAATACCCTCCAGCAATCCCAGCCATGTAGCTGAGAATCCTAGACATAGGTACACCATACCCATGCATGTCGTCTACGTGTGCCTTTGCAGCATTTGACATCTGACAAAATTTTGGAATCATGTTCACCATTACTCGCAATGTCAACTCAGGATTATGCTCCAAGATAACTTTTCAAACCGTCCATATTGAGTTTTCCCTATTGATGAGTGGATAATTTATACGCTTTTGGCACTATTTTTAGTATGTTTTTATTATATTTTAGTTAGTTTTTAGTATGTTTTTATTAGTTTTTATTTAAAATTCACTTTTCTGGGCTTTACTATGAGTTTGTGTATTTTTCTGTGATTTCAGGTAATTTCTGGCTGAAATTGAGGGACCTGAGCAAAAATCTGATTTAGAGGCTGAAAAAGGACTGCAGATGCTGTTGGATTCTGACCTCCCTGCACTCAAAGTAGATTTTCTGGAGCTATAGAAGCCCAATTAGCGCGCTCTCAATTGCGTTGGAAAGTAGACATCCTGGGCTTTCCAGCAATGTATAATAGTCCATACTTTTCCCGAGATTTGATGGCCCAAACTGGCGTTGCAAATCAGCTTCAGAATTCCCAGCGTTTAATGCCAGAACTGGCACAAAAATTGGAGTTAAACGCCCAAACTGGCACAAAAGCTGGCGTTTAACTCCAGCAAAAGTCTCTACACATGAAAGCTTTAATGCTCAGCCCAAGCACACACCAAGTGGACCCCGGAAGTGAATTTTTATGTCATTTACTCATTTCTGTATATCCTAGGTTACTAGTTCACTATAAATAGGATATTTTGACATTGTATCTTTACCTCATGATACTTTACACATTTCATACTGTACCTTCTATGGCATGAGTCTCTAAACCCCATGGTTGGGGGTGAGGAGCTCTGTTGTGTCTTGATGGATTAATGCAATCACTACTATTTTTCATTCAATCGCGCTTGCTTCCATTCTAAGATATCAGTTGTTCCTCAACCTGATGAATGTGATGATCCGTGACACTCATCACCATTCTCACCTATGAACGTGTGCCTGACAACAACCTCCGTTCTACCTTAGACTGAGTGGATATCTCTTAGATTCCTTAATCAGAATCTTCGTGGTATAAGCTAGAATTGATGGCGGCATTCAAGAGAATCCGGAAGGTCTAAACCTTGTCTGTGGTATTCTGAGTAGGATTCGAGGATTGACTGACTGTGACGAGCTTCAAACTCCTGAAGGCTGGGCGTTAGTGACAGACGCAAAAGAATCACTGGATTCTATTCCAACCTGATTGAGAACCGACAGATGATTAGTCGTACTGTGACAGAGCACGTTGAACATTTTCACTGAGAGGATGGGAGGTAGCCATTGACAACAGTGAAACCCTACATACAGCTTGCCATGGAAGGAGCCTTGTGTGTATGAAGAAGAAGACAGTAGGAAAGCAGAGGTTCAGAAGATAGAACATCTCCAAAACCTCAACCTGTTCCCCATTACTGCACAACAAGTATCTATTTCATGTTCTTTTACTTTTCGTAAATAAACCTGAGAATTATTGATATCCTGACTAAGAGTTACAAGATAACCATAGCTTGCTTCAAGCCGACAATCTCCGTGGGATCGACCCTTACTCACGTAAGGTATTACTTGGATGACCCAGTGCACTTGCTGGTTAGTTGTGCGGAATTGCAAAAGTGTGATTGCAATTTCGTGCACCACCTATCTAGGTAAATCGACAACTTCGCCATACAATTAGTTCGTTTTCAAGCTGGTGACCCCTTGTCTATCCAATCTACAAAGGTGTTTTTAATCTCTCAATCATGTCCTATTGCAAAAAAAGCTTTTTTGTATCAAATTTTCATCCTCATCCTTCCTATAATCTCCCTTGCGTACACCAAATCCATGGCATCTCTTAAATTTACAATAAAATTCATAGGCACGTTTCTCACTCCAAAACACCTTCCTCATTATCAGTTGTTCACTCAATCTAATAACATTACCATAGTCTGATGCATCCTCATCAGATACAATGTTTAAGACACCGACATCACATGCATTGTCAAAATCCTCATTACATCTATGCTCTCCATCCCTATCCCTTACCATGCCGTGCACACCTGCATCTTCGACATTGCAAGATTCTATTTGTGAAAATCAATTTCAATTAACAAAATTGTCAACAACAATTCAATATACACCGACAAGCCATCCAATACAAAATAAAAATAAGTGTATTTGAAATCAATTTTTTCAATTATTGAATGGAACCAAAAAGAGTTTTCAAATAAAGCCCGCACTTCTACCAAAAATTGCTCACACTCGAAAACCAACGTCCCTATTAACCAACATTTCAAATTAAGATCTGATATACTCATTTCACTTGGTTTATTTGAATGATCCACATCGAAAACTATATTATCCAACATTTCCATTGTAATCTGCCATACCCATTCCACTAGGTTTATTCTAATAACCAACAACAAAAACTAAATCCTCTAATTCATTAGAGACAATTAACCCAACTAAAAGATAAATTAAAATAGCATTTTTTACATATTCTAGAAATATCTATCAAATTTTTTCTTTATACAGTCAACATTATTAATGTCAAAAAGTTTAAAAATGGAATAAAAGATTTTTCAATATTATAAAAAAATAAAATTTTCTAAACTGTTATTGGTTAATAGTTATGTTTTTATCGATTAGTAGTATATAAGTAAAATAAATTTCATTAGTAATATAATGTTGAATATCACTACAAGAAATAGTGTAATTATCGACGCTAAAAATCGACGGTTAGATTTTCTATTGATAATTTTCGATGGCTTGTCGTCAGTAAAATGATAAAGAAATTATTAGAAATAAAATATTAAAATCGACAACCATGTCATCTATTATTTTGGCAACCTTCTAACACCTCAATTTTATCGTCACATTACCGACAAAATGGTGGGTGAATTTTTTTTCTTTAAAATCGACGAATCGGTTGTCTATTTTAATAATTATAATATCGACAGCTTTTATCGTCGATAAATTTAGAAGATTGAAATTTCTTTCTAAAACTAAATGGATGGTATAAATTTATTATATAAAATAGACAGCTAAAGTGTTGATTTTTATTTTAATTAAAATTGACAAAATTACTGTCGATTTTTATCAACAAAAAATCATACATGCGTTTACTTCCCGTGTCCATCGTATCACTCAATTTCTCCAAAATTAATCCCAAACCTTCAGAGATTCAAAACATACACTAATTAACCCCAAAATCATCCTCCTCCTCCTCCTCCTCCTCCTTCTTCTTCTTCTTCTCTGCCGCCAAGCCCACCGTCGCGCCATCCTCTTCATGTAAGTTTCTCTCTCTCTCTCGTGCTCTCTCTCTCCTCACTCAATCTCTCTCTTTCACTCTATCACATTGTGATTTGTGAATCTGCATGTAAGTTCTTCTTCTTCCACAGATTCATTATTGTAACATCTTTGCCGGTCGCTGTCGCTATGAGCCCATCACCGTCGCAGCTTCTTGTAAGTTCCTCTCTGTCTCTCTCTAATTATTATATTTATTTTTTCAGGGTTTTGTATCTACTATTTTTATCATGAAATTCTAAATTTGCGTTTGTTAATAACAATCGCATCAATATTATTGAACCTAGTTAGCATAATCAATTCTTCTTGATTTGGAGATTCAATTTACTATTGAATCTTCATCTTTTTTGCTGGTCACTGTGGTTTGGTAGGTTTCCTATTTGATTTGACATTTGTTTTGGTGAATTTATGCTCTGAATTTACCAGTTTGTTGTTTATTTTGCTTTTGTTCATGTGAAATCTAGAAACAATAATTAGAACCGTTTCGGCAATAGAAAGCTTCTAAAGAGAAAGAACTTCTGCAAGTATGTCAAGCTTCCTCATTTTTTCATTATTTTTTTTAATTTGTTCACAATACTTTCAACTAACTTAAGGTGATAAAAGTTTGCTATTTTTTTCTTCAAGAAAAAAAGGAAAGCGTGAGTAAGCACGAGTTAATACTTAATACTTAATTTACGGTACAAACCATCTGCTTCTTCAAAGCTTTCAAACAACTCATATTCAATAGGTAGAATTAGTATACAGAGATGGCCATGCTTAGCTGGACTTGTGTCTTGTGCTAGTATGATAGCTGATCATGATCAATCTAATACCTCCCAACATGATTTACCTACCTGTATTGCATTATTCTCTATGCCCTTTATTGATTATATGTTTTGTGAAACAGTTAAGGAAGGAGGGAAGGAAAAACAAGTTTGAAAGGCACAACCTGCAAGCATTAAATCAGCGCCAAAAACTGCTGAGGGTTCCTAGTTGCTAGATGATAGTTTTTATATAATTTTTAACTTGGACTTTTTTGTTTAACTATAGATAAATATATTAAGATTGAAGATTTTGTGGTGGTGATGATCGCTTTATGTGCATCTACTTTTTCACCTTTTATATGCAACACCTGTACTTAAAAATATAGGAAAAATACTTCTTAAAGAATGAAATATATATGATGATATGCTTCAATTTAGTGGTAAATAGCTAAGGCTCTAGCTATTTAGGTTGTAGCTGATTATGTTCATAGCAAAGGTTTAAAGTTCGGAATCTATTCCGATACTGGGTATGTATCTCATATTAAACACAATATTAATATTATATGTATATTTAGCTAAGTAACTTTAATTTATCCATAATTAGTATTGAAAATTTATTATTTTTAATTTCTTAATTACAATAATTTTTTTGTAGAAATCAGAGATGCAGCTAAACTATGCCTGGATCAGTGGAACATGATGGACAATTCAACCATTGAAAATCTGTAACCATTTTTCATTACTCCATCATTGATTTCAATTATCCTGTAATTTATTTCTCTTAATTAGTAATTAAATGGGAAGGGATAATTAGAGATGAGAGGAGTTTGGGATCAGAGCGATCATGTCAGCTACAAATAATAGTGGTATTACTCTTTGCCGATCATCATCATCATCATCATCATCATCATCATCATCATCAACTTTGTTAGTTTTAATGTGTCAAGGTTGAATGAAGATTTGCTTTTATTGCACTGAGAGGAACCTCGGATCCTCTTCTCTCATCAACATAAGAAGAGATATATATCCCAATTTGGTGCAAGTCTGCTGTGTTCTTCATATAGTTGAGTAAGTTGGTTATTTTCATTAATTATTGTTGTTATGTAATGTATGTATATATATTGCAATGACATGTACTTTAATTAGTTTATGCTTTGCTAATGTATTGTGATTAGTTAGTGATGAGCGGATATTTTATACGCTTTTTGGGGGTATTTTCATATAGTTTTTAGTAGGATTTAGCTACTTTTTAGTATATTTTTATTAGTTTTTATGCAAAAATCACATTTCTGGACTTTTTTATGAGTTTGTGTGATTTTTTGTAATTTCAGGTATTTTCTGGCTGAAATTGAGGGATCTGAGCAAAAATCTGATTTAGAGGCTGAAAAAGAACTACAGATGTTATTGGATTCTGACCTCCCTGCACTCGAAATGGAATTTTTGGAGCTACAAGAGTCCAAATGATGCGCTCTCAATTGCGTTGGAAAGTAGACATTCAGGGCTTACCAGAAATATATAATAGTCTATACTTTGCCTGAGTTTAGACGACTCAAACTGGCATTCAACGCCAGCCTTCTGCCCTATTCTGGCGTTAAATGCCAGAAATAGGTTACAAGCTAGATTCAAACGCCAGAAACAGGTTACAACTTAGCGTTTAACTCCAAGAATAGCCTATGCATGTGAAAGCTTCAATGCTCAGCCCCATCACACACCAAGTAGGCCCCAGAAGTGGATTTCTGCACTATCTATCTTAGTTTACTCATTTTCTGTAAACCTAGGTTACCAGTTGAGTATAAAAAATACTTTTAGAGATTTATTTTGTACCTCATGACATTTTTACATCTGAATTTGTATCTTTGACGGTATGAGTCTCTAAATCCCATGGTTGGGGGTGAGGAATTTTGTTGTATCTCGATGGATTAATACAATTACTTCTGTTTTCTATTCAATCACACTTAATTTTATTCTAAGATATTCACTCGCACTTAAACATTATGAACATGATGATCCGTGACACTTATCACCATTCTCAACCCATGAACGCGTGTCTGACAACCACTTCCGTTCTACCTTAGATTGAGTGTTTATCTCTTGGGTTCCTGGTCCACGAATTTGACTGCCTCTCCTGACAACAGAGCATTCAATCCGTGAATCCAGAGTCTTCGTGGTATAATCTAGAATCAATTGGAAGTATTCTTGAGATCCGAAAAGCCTAACCTTTGTCTGTGGTCTTCCGAGTAGGATCTGGGATGGGATGATTGTGAAGAGCTTCAAACTCACGAATGTTGGGCGTAGTAATAGACGCAAAAGGATCACTGGATCCTATTCCAACACAAGTGAGAACCGACAGATGATTAGCCATGTACATGGACCATTTTCACTGAGAGGACGGATGGTAGCCATTGATAACGGTGATCCACCAACATACAGCTTGCCATGGAAGAAGCCTTGCGAGCGTGAAGAAGAAGACAGTGAGAAAGCAGAGGTTCAGAAGACAGAACATCTCTAAAACTCCAACCCATTCTCCGTTACTACATAACAAGTATTTATTTCATGCTCTTTTACTTTTTGCAATTAAAAATAAGAACCAATATTGATATCCTGACTAAGAATAATAAGATAACCATAGCTTGCTTCAAGCCGACAATCTCCGTGGGATCGACCCTTACTCACGTAAGGTATTACTTGGACGACCCAGTGCACTTGTTGGTTAGTTGTGCGGAATTACAAAGTGTGATTTTAATTTTCGTGCACCAAGTTTTTGGCGCCGTTGCCGGGGATTGTTCGAGTTTGAACAACTGACGGTTTATTTTGTTACTTAGATTAGGAAAATTTGTCTTTTTGGTTTAGAGTCTTTTACTTTCTTTTCAAAAAAAAATTTCTTCAAAAATATTATTTTCCTTTATTAATTGTTAGTTTCTCATGAGTCTAGTTACATGTTTTAAGTTTGGTGTCCTTTGTGTTTTTGTCATCTAAAAAAAATAGTTTTTCTCTGTTCAATCCTTGCATTTGTTGAATGTGTCTATGTTCTTGGGAATAGTTTCTCCTTTGAGTCTTCCTTTCTAAAATCTTTTTAAAAATAATTTTTCTTTGATTAAACCTTGTGCCAAATTTTAAGTTTGGTGTTCTCTTGTTAATTTTTCTTTAGTTTTCAAAAATTTTATTTTGGTGTTCTAAAAATTTTAAATTTGGTGTTCTTTCTTTTTGTTCTTGTTGTTCTTGTGAGTCTTCAAAGTGTTCTTGAGTCTTCTTTATGTTTTGATCTTAAAATTTTTAAGTTTGGTGTGCCTTGGTATTTTTCCACCAAAATTTTCGAAAACAAGGAGCATTAGATCTAAAAATTTTAAGTCTTGTGTCTTTTGTGTGTTTTTCTCTTTCATAATAAAATTCAAAAATAAAAAATATCTTTTCCTTTAATTGATCATAATTTTCGAATTCATTAGGTTGATTTGGTCAAAATTTTTAAAAATCATATCTTTTTCAAAAACTCCTAACCACTTTCTCTTTTCGCATTCTTTTTCAAAAAAATTCTCATAAAATATTTTCAATTTTTTTTATATTTTATTTTATTATTTTAATATCCATTTTCTTATTCTTATTATTTCAAAAAAATTAATAAATAAATATAATAAAATAAATAAAATAAATCCACATCATCTCCCTTCTTCCATCATGGACCTAAGTGGAAATAAACAGTCCATAAGGACTCTGGGGTCATATGCTAACCCCACTACTGCTTCATATGGGAGTAGTATCTGTATACCCTCCATCGGAGTCAATACTTTTGAGTTGAATCCTCAGCTCATTATCATGGTGCAGCAAAATTGCCAGTATTTCGGTCTTCCATAGGAAGAACCTATTGAATTTTTGGCACAGTTCTTATAAATTGCTGACACAGTACATGATAAGGAAGTAGATCAGGATGTCTATAGATTATTACTGTTTCCATTTGCTGTAAAAGACCAAGCTAAGAGGTGGTTAAATAAGCAACCTAAAGCTAGTACAAGAACATAGAAACAGTTGTCAGACAAATTTCTGAATCAATATTTGCCTCCTAAGAGGATGACACAGCTAAGGCTGGACATCCAAGGCTTTAAACAAGAGGATAATGAATCCCTTTACAATGCCTGGGAGAGGTACAGAGAGATACTAAGAAAATGCCCCTTTGAAATGTTTTCAGAATGGGTGTAGTTAGACATCTTCTACTACGGGCTTACAGCAAAAGCTCAAATATCTCTAGACCACTCAGCTGGTAGATCTATACACATGAGAAAAACAATTGAAGAGGCTCAAGAGCTCATTGATATAGTTTTAAGAAATCATCATCTGTACTTAAGTAGTGAGTCCTCCATAAAAGAAGAGGCTAAGGCAGTATCCACTGAACTTAGTCCTCCAGAACAAGTTGCTGATAACAGATAACAGATAACATTGAATACCTCTGGAGTGCCAAGCAGTTCAATTAAGGAGTGGAAAAATATTGAATACCTCAACTCAAAGCAGCAGAAAGCAAAGAAAAGAATAAATAATAGAAGATGAGCAGACTGCTACCTAAAATTCCTCTAAGGACAGTAAGAGCCCAGAGAGGAATGATTCTGGCATTCAAACGCCTATGAGGGGTGAAAAATTGGCGTTAAACGCCCAGTGGACGCCCAGTTCTGGCATTCAAATGCCAGAAAAGGGAGAAAATTCGCATTAAACGCCCAACCCATGTTCAGTTCTGGCGTTTAAATGCCAGAAAAGGGAGGGAATATGGCGTTAAACGCCAATCCAGCCCCCAATCCTGGTATTCAAATACCTGTGAGGCGTCAGACACTTGCAAGTGCTGATAATAACTCCCTCAAGAAGGCTTCTCAACCTATCTCTATAGGAAATAAACCTGCAGCAACCAAGGTTGAAGAATACAAAGCCAAAATACCTTATCCTCAGAAACTCCGCCAAGCAGAACAGGATAAACAATTTGCCCACTTTGCAGACTATCTCAGGACTCTTGAAATCAAGATTCCATTTGCAGAGGCACTTGAGCAAATACGCTCTTATGCTAAGCTCATGAAAGAGATCTTAAGTCATAAGAAGGATTGGAGAGAAACTGAAAAAGTTTTTCTCATTGAAGAATGCAGTGCAATCATTTTAAAGAGCTTACCAGAGAAGCTTAAGGATCCGGAAAGCTTTATGATACCATGCACATTAGAGGGTACTTGTACCAAGACAGCACTATGTGATCTTGGGGCAAGTATCAACCTAATCCATGCATCCACTGTCAGAAAGCTTGGCTTGACTGAAGAGGTCAAACCAACCAGGATATGTCTTTAACTTGCTGATGGCTCCATTAAATACCCATCAGGCGTGATTGAAGACATGATTGTCACAGTTGGGCCATTCACCTTTTCCAGTGACTTTGTAGTGCTGGAAATGGAGGAGCACATGAGTGCAACTCTCATTCTAGGAAGACCTTTCCTAGCAACTGGACAAACCCTCATTGACATCTAAAAAGGGGAAGTAACCCTGAGAGTCAATGAAGATGAGTTTAGGCTGAATGTTATTGAAGCAATGAAGCACCCAGACACATCAAAAGACTGCATGCGTGTTGATATTATTGACTCTCTGGTGGAAGAGGTCAATATGGCTGAGAGTCTCGATCAGAGCTAGAGAATATCTTTAAAGATGTTCAGCCTGATCTGGAAGAACCAGAGGAAATAAAAGAACCTCTGAAAATTCCTCAGGAAGAGGAGAAACCTCCTAAACTCACTCAAACCACTACCACCATCCCTAAAATATGCATTTCTGGGAGAAGGTGAAACTTTTCCTGTAATCATAAGCTCTGTCTTAAAGCCACAGGAAGAAAAAGCACTAATTCAGGTGCTAAGGACACACAAGACAGCTCTTGGGTGGTCCATTAGTGATCTCGAGGGCATTAGTCCAGCCAGATGCATGCACAAGATCCTACTAGAGGATAATGCCAAACCAGTGGTTTAACCACAAAGGCGGCTGAATCCAGCCATGAAGGAGGTGGAGCAGAAAGAGGTCACTAAATTACTACAGGCTGGGATTATTTATCCCATTTCTGATAGCCCCTGGGTGAGCCCTGTCCAAGTTGTACCCAAAAAGGGAGGCATGGCAGTGGTTCATAATGAAAAAAATAAACTGGTTCCTACAAGAATAGTTACAGGGTGGCGTATGTGTATGGACTACAGAAGACTCAATACAGCCACTAGAAAGGATCATTTTTCTTTACCATTCATAGACCAAATGCTAGAAAGGCTAGCAGATCATGACTATTACTGCTTTCTAGATGGCTACTCAGGCTACAACCAAATTGTAGTAGATCCCCATGATCAAGAGAAAATAGCATTCACATGTCCATCTGGAGTATTTGCCTACAGAAGGATGCCATTTGGTCTGTGTAATGCACCAGTAACCTTTCAGAGATGCATGCTCCCTATTTTCTTTGATATGGTGGAAAAATTTCTGGAAGTCTTCATGGATGACTTCTCAGTATTTGGAGATTCATTCAGCTCCTGTCTTGACCATCTAGCACTTGTTTTAAAAAGGTGCCAAGAGACCAACCTGGTTTTAAACTAGGAGAAATGTCACTTTATCCTTGGACTGAAGGAATTATCCTTGGACACAAAATTTTGAACAAGGGGATAGAGGTGGATCAAGCCAAGGTAGAGGTAATTGATAAATTACCACCACCTACCAATGTTAAGGCAATCAGAAGCTTTCTGGGACATGCAGGATTCTATAGGAGGTTTATAAAGGATTTTTCAAAAATTGCAAAACCCCTAAGCAACCTGCTAGCTGCTGACACGCCATTTATCTTTGACACAGAGTGTCTGCAAGCTTTTGAGACTCTAAAGGCTAAGTTGGTGACAGCACCTGTCATATCTGCACCAGACTGGACATTACCATTTGAATTAATGTGTGATGCTAGTGACCATGATATTGGTGCAGTATTAGGACAAAGGCATAATAAGCTTCTGCACGTCATTTACTATGCTAGCCGTGTTCTAAATGATGCACAGAAGAATTACACAACCACAGAAAAAGAGCTGCTTGCAGTGGTTTATGCCATTGACAAGTTTAGATCCTATCTAGTAGGATCAAAAGTGATTGTGTACACTGACCATGCTGCTCTTAAATATTTATTCACAAAGCAAGATTCAAAACCCAGGCTGATAAGATGGGTGTTGCTTCTGCAAGAGTTTGATATAGAAATAAGAGACAGAAAAGGGACAGAGAATCAAGTAGCAGATCACCTGTCCCGGATAGAACCAGCAGAAGGGATGTCTCTCCCCTTCACTGAGATCTCTAAAACCTTTCCAGATGAGCAACTCTTTGCCATTCAGGAAGTGCCATGGTTTGCAGACATTGCAAACTATAAAGCTGCAAGATTCATTCCCAAGGAGTACAGTAGGCAGCAAAAGAAAAATTACTTTCTGATGCGAAGTACTACTTGTGGGATGAACCATATCTCTTTAAGAGATGCGCAGACGGAAAAATCCGTAGGTGCGTGCCTAGAGAAGAGGCGCAGAAGATCCTATGGCATTGCCATGGATCACAATATGGAGGACATTCCGGAGGTGAGCGAACAGCCACCAAAGTCCTCCAATGTGGCTTCTACTGGCCTACACTCTATAAAGACTCCCGAGAGTTTGTACGTAACTATGACAGTTGCCAGAGAGCTGTTAATCTGCCTCATGGTTACGCTATGCCTCAACAAGGGATCTTAGGGATTGAGTTGTTTGATGTATGGGGTATTGACTTCATGGGGCCTTTTCCACCATCATACTTAAACACTTACATTCTGGTGGCAGTAGACTATGTATCTAAATGGGTGGAGGCAATTGCAACACCCACTAACGATACTAAGACAGTACTGAAGTTCCTCCAGAAACATATCTTTAGCAGATTTGGTGTCCCTAGAGCACTAATCAGTGATGGAGGCACTCATTTCTGCAATAAACAGCTTTATACTACCCTGGTCCGATATGGAATTAGACACAAGGTGGCAACTTCATATCATCCACAGACCAATGGGCAAGCTGAAATCTCTAATAGAGAACTAAAAAGAATCCTGGAACGGACTGTAATTGCCCGTAGAAAGGATTGGGCAAAAAACTTGGATGATGCTCTATGGGCATACAGAACAGCATTCAAGACTCCTATAGGAACCTCTCCATACCAGCTTGTGTATGGGAAGGCCTGTCACCTACCCGTGGAACTGGAGCATAAAGCCTACTGGGCAACCAGATTCCTAAACCTTGATCCCAAATTAGCTAGAGAGAAAAGATTGCTCCAGCTGAATGAGCTAGAGGAATTCAAACTCAATGCTTTTGAAAATGCCAAAATTTACAAGGAGAAAGCAAAAAGATGGCATGATAAGAACCTATCATCTAGAGTCTTTGAGCCAGGACAAAAGGTTCTGCTGTTTAACTCTAGGCTCAGGCTATTCCCTGGGAAACTAAAATCCTGGTGGAGAGGACTATATGTGATTACAAGTGTGTCACTATATGGATATGTAGAGCTTCAAGATATTGATTCTGACAAAAAGTTCATTGTTAATGGACAGAGAGTCAAACATTATCTTGAAAGTAATTTTGAGCAAGAATGCTCAGAACTGAGACTAGATTAAGGCTCAGTAAGGTCCAGCTAAAGACAATAAAGAAGCGCTTGCTGGGAGGCAACCCAGCCATTAATGTAGTTTATTTGTCATTTAAATAATAATTATAGGAGTTTAATAAATTATCATAAGAATTAATTCTCATTTACAGAAGTTCACAGAGTTACAGAAGGGTTCAGAGCAGAGAGCAGAGAAAAGAAGCTCACTGGCATGAAAACGCTAGTAAGAGGCACTTTTGGGCGTTAAACGCCAGAATGGGCATCATTCTGGGCATTTAATGTCAGTAAGGATACCTTTATGGGCGTTAAACGCCAGAATGGGTACCATTCTGGGCGTTTAACGCAGACTTACAGCATCCTGGGTGTTTAGGAAAACACCCAGTGACAAAGGCTTTCTGGCGTTTAATGCCAGCCAGGATACCTGGCCAGGCGTTAAACGCCCAAAACAAGCAAAAAATTGGGCGTTAAACGCCCAAAACAAGCTACAGTTGGTCGTTAAACACCCAAAACAGGCAACAGTTGGGCGTTTAATGCCAAGAACGTGGATGGGAAGTAGTTTTGTTTTCCAACTCAATTTTTTTATTTTTTATGTTTTCATCCATAATTTCTTGCTTAAACATATTACAAATCCTCATCTTTTAATTTCAATTTCAAAAATAACTCTTAATCCTAAAAATCTTTTCTTCTTTCCAAATCTTTTTTCAAAACTCATATATCTTTTTTATTTCTTTTCAAATCTTTTGCAAAACCCATCTATCTTTTTAATATCTTTTCAAATCTTTTTCAACTCATCATAATATCTTTTCCAATTTAGTTTTATCTTTTTCAAACTTCTCTCATATCTTTTCAATTTTAAAATTACATCTTTTGCATTTCATACTTATCTTTTACAAATCATATCTTCTATCATATCTTTTTCAAAAATTTTCGAACCCACCCCTTCCTTTTAAATTCACATTCGGCCACCCCCTCTCCTCCATAATTCGAATTCGGCTCTCCTCCTTCTCCTCTCCTTTCCTTTCTTTTGCTTGCGGACAAGCAAACCTCTAAGTTTGGTGTGTTTTGCGTGATCACTGAGCTAAGACTCACTAAGATCATGGCTCCTAAGGGAAAACAAACCACTTCAAGAGGCAAGAAAGAGAATAATCCAAAATCACTTTGGAATCAAAAGAGGTTCTTAACCATGGAACATTCGGACCATTACCACAAAATAATGGGTCTAAGGTCAATGATCCCAGAAGTTAAATTCGATGTAAAAGAAGACGAATATTCAGAGATCCAAGAGCAGATTCGAAACACAGGCTGGAAAATTCTAGCTAATCTTGAGACAAAGGTGGGTAGAAACATGGTTCAGGAATTCTACTCAAATCTGTGGCAAACAGAGAGGCAGAGAATGACTGGAACCGCTTTCTATACCTTTCGAACCATGGTTAGAGGAAAGATTATTTACTTCCACCTTGACAAAATAAGAAAGGTCTTCAAGTTGCCTCAACTACAAGATGATCCAGAATCCTTTAATACGAGAATGGTGAGATTAGATAAGCGCTTAGACCAAATTCTAGAGGACATATGCATCCCTGGAACCAAGTGGACAACCAGCACAAAAGGTGTTCCAAACCAACTCAAGATAGGGAATCTCAAACCAGTTACTAGGGGCTGGCTGGATTTCATTGGGCGTTCCATACTGCCTACCAGCAACCGTTTCGAAGTCACTATCAAGAGAGTAGTGATGATCCATTGTATTATGCAAGGAAACGAAGTGGAGATTCATCATCTGATTTCTTGTAAGCTCTACACAATTGCAAATAAGAAATCCAAGGAAGCCAAATTGGCTTACCCAAACTTGATTTCTCTGCTATGTAAAGAGGCTGGGGCGAAGATGGGAGTAGATGAGTTCATCCCAGTCGAACATCCAATCACCAAGAAGTCAATGCAGGGACAACAAGTACAAGAAAACTCCATCAAAAGGAGGGCGCAGGAGTTCCTCCCAGAAATTCCTCAGATTGACTACTAGACCCGCCTAGAAGCATCTGTCACCAAGCTGTAGGAAACTATGGATCAACTTAAGGAAGAACAGCAAAATCAAAATAGTATGATCTGCAAGCTACTTAAAGAACAAGAAAAGCAAGGGCGTGAGCTACAGGAACTGAAGTGCCAGAGGCTCTCCCTTGAGGGACCAGACACCCCACAGATTGAAGGAGCATCCATCTCCCAAAATAAAGGTTGTTGAGTCCTAATCTTAACTCTGTGATAACTTCTGCTATTAGAAATCTATTTTAGGAGTCATATGAGTAGTAGTAGTTAGTATTTTTGTTTTTATTTTTATCATCTCCAAGTAAGCTATAATTTATTTTTCTCATCATCATTAAACATAAATGAAATAGCAGATATTTTTAGAATAAGGAGGCAACTTTTTCGAGTTCTTAATAAGAAAAATTCAAATTATTTATGTGTGGTGGCAACACTTTTTGTTTTCTGAAAGAATGCTTAAACAGTGCATATTTTTTATCTTGTTGTTTATGAATGTTAAAACGGTTGGCTCTTGAAAGAATGATGAAAAAGAGAAATGTTATTGATAATCTGAAAAATCATAAAATTGATTCTTGAAGCAAGAAAAAGCAGTGAATAACAAAAAAAGCAAGCAGAAAAAGCCAATAACCCTTTAAACCAAAAGCCAAGGGTAAAAAGGATTCAAGGCTTTGAGCATTAAGGGATAGGAGGGCCAAAGGAATAAAATCCTGGCCTAAGCGGCTGAATCAAGCTGTCCTTAACCATGTGCTTGTGGCATGCAGGTCCAAGTGAAAAGCTCGAGACTGAGTGGTTAAAGTCGTGATCCAAAGAGTGTGCTTAAGAACTTTGGACACCTATAATTGGGGACTTTAGCAAAGCTGAGTCACAATCTGAAAAGGTTCACCCAGTTATGTGTCTGTGGCATTTATGTATCCGGTGGTAATACTGGAAGGCAAAGTGCTTAAGGCCACGGCCAAGACTCATAAAGTAGCTGTGTTCAAAAATCAACATACTAAACTAGGATAATCAATAACACTATTTGAATTCTGAGTTCCTATGGATGCTAATCATTCTAAACTTCAAATGATGAAGTGAGATGTCAAAACTATTCAGAAGCAAAAAGCTACTAGTCCCGCTCATCTAATTAGAATTGAGCTTCATGTAAAACTCTGAGATTGCCTCTTGATCTTCTTGCTATCCTATTTTTTTATCTAGTTTCTTGGGAACAAGCAACAGTTTAAGTTTGGTATTGTGATGAGCGGATATTTTATACACTTTTTGGGGGTATTTTCATATAGTTTTTAGTAGGATCTAGCTACTTTTTAGTATATTTTTATTAGTTTTTATGCAAAAATCACATTTCTGGACTTTGCTATGAGTTTGTGTGTTTTTCTGTAATTTCAGATATTTTCTGGCTGAAATTGAGGGATCTGAGCAAAAATCTTATTCAGAGGCTGAAAAAGGACTGCAGATGCTGTTGGATTCTGGCCTCACTGCACTCGAAATGGAATTTTTGGAGCTATAGGAATCCAAATGATGCGATCTTAATTACGTTGGAAATTAGACATCCAGGGCTTTCCAGTAATATATAATAGTCCATACTTTGCCCAAGTTTAGATGATGCAAACTGGTGTTCAACGCCAGCCTTCTGCACTATTCTGGCGTTAAACGCCAGAAACAGGTTACAAGCTAGAGTCAAATGCCAGAAATAGGTTACAACTTGGCTTTTAACTCCAGAAATAGCCTATGCACGTAAAAGCTTCAATGCTCAGCCCCAGCACACACCAAGTGGGCCCTGGAAGTAGATTTCTGCACTATCTATCTTAGTTTACTCATTTTCTGTAAACCTAGGTTACTAGTTGAGTATAAAAACTACTTTTAGAGATTTATTTTGTACCTCGTGACATTTTTACATCTGAATTTGTATCTTTGACGGTATGAGTCTCTAAACCCCATGGTCGGGGGTGAGGAGCTCTGCTGTGTCTCGATGGATTAATACAATTACTTCTGTTTTCTATTCAATCACGCTTGATTTTATTCTAAGATATTCACTCGCACTTAAACATGATGAACGTGATGTTCCATGACACTCATCACCATTCTCAACCCATGAATGCGTGCCTGATAACCACTTTCGTTCTACCTTAGATTGAGTGTTTATCTCTTGGGTTCCTGGTCCACGAATTTGGCTGCCTCTCCTGACAACAGAGCATTCATTCCGTGAATCCAGAGTCTTCGTGGTATAAGCTAGAATCAATTGGCAGTATTCTTGAGATCCAGAAAGTCTAAACCTTGTCTATGGTATTTCGAGTAGGATCTGGGATGGGATGACTGTGAAGAGCTTCAAACTCACGAATGTTGGGCGTAGTGACAGACGCAAAAGGATCACTGGATCCTATTCCAACACAAGTGAGAACCGACAGATGATTAGCCATGTACATGGACCATTTTCACTGAGAGGACGGATGGTAGCCATTGACAACGGTGATCCACCAACATACAGCTTGCCATGGAAGAAGCCTTGCGTGCGTGAAGAAGAAGACAGTAGGAAAGCAGAGATTCAGAAGACAGAGCATCTCCAAAACTCCAACCCATTTTCCGTTACTGCATAACAAGTATTTATTTCATGCTCTTTTACTTTTCGCAATTAAAACTAAGAATCACTATTGATATCCTGACTAAGAATAATAAGATAACCATAGCTTGTTTCAAGCCGGCAATCTCCGTAGGATCAACCCTTACTCACGTAAGGTATTACTTGGACGACCCAGTGCACTTGCTGGTTGGTTGTGTGGAATTACAAAGTGTGATTGTAATTTTCGTGTACCAGTTAGATAGGGTGGGGGTTGGGTTTAATTACTTACTGCATATGTCCTTAATCAAAGGAACTAATTAATATTGGTTTCACTTTTGTTAACTTTACCAAATTTGGGTTTATCTTGGGGGTTAGTTATGTATAATGATTAATGGTATAGATGGAAGAGAGGGAGATTTTATTATCATTTACTTTGGATTCGGATTACTTTATGTGTATATTGAGTTTATGGACTGGTTTGGTTGAATTTGATTGATATGTTCAACATTGTGGTTCGGAGTTTGGTCCATGCAAAGAAAGAACATTATATTACATTATTGCTACTGAAATTTTTATTTATCCACTTTAGACAATTAAGGTTGAAACTAACCCTACCAAACAAATTCTGAAATGGTGTGGGCTAGGAAGTGTTGCGCAATAAAATAGGAATTGAATTGCAGTCCTCTAACTCACATATTGTCTTTTAGTGATAGTGGGAATTTGCTAGTTCATGAGTGATTCTATCCTAGTAAATTGAGTTTGTTGTCTCATTTTTCCATTCAAAAATGTAGTTATATTGATATGCTTGATAACAATCTGGATATGGAGTGCAATGAGACCTTGGAGCAATTCATAAAGATAAGGAATTATTTGTAAAAGTATATCTTGTGAGTAGTTCATTTGCATCTTATAAGACTTTTTTTATTTCTATAAACATTACTTTGGTAGTGGCATAATTAGTGTATGCTTCTTAATTTGTTACAATATAAAATTAATGAATGTAGATTCCAATTTGTGGTTCTATATGGCCCTGCTCTTTTGAAGGAGTTATGAGCTTTTCTACTTTTTTAGTTATCTCTTTCTTTCACAATCACCAATATCTTCAGGTAGCTAGTAAAGGAAAATCTATCTCAGATTTATATAATGAATGATCTAGTAAGGAAAAAATCTATCTCAGATTTATGGAACGATTTAGTTTGTGAAATGAATGAGACGGAGAAAGGTGAGGTAGTAGCCATTAGTGGTAGCTATGAACATTTGGAAGATTGGATATTTTGGTTGTGTTGTAGCCATTAGGCACACTTATTTATATGTTAAGATGATTGAATTCCTTAGTTTCTAGTGAAGCAAGAAATGGATCCAAATATTAATAGTAGAAGCAAAATATATTGGAGATCTTGTAAAAGGAGAAATAAGATATTGAAAAAACTAAAAATATATGGCTATTAAAATTGACAGCATTGTTGTTGCTTTTTAAATTTAATATAAATAAAAATTGACGGCAATGTTGTTGATTTTTAATGTAAAGTAGACAAAAGAAAATGGAAAATGTGTCGGTAATTTAATAACTAAATCGACAGCTTATTTGTCAATTTTAATAAATCAAATATCGATACAAGTATCGTCGCTTTTAGATAATATTATCGACAACCTAGGTGTCGCATTTATTAAATATGTAAAAATATTAAACCCATATCATCGGCACATTAGTCATCGATTTTATTGAAAGTTTATCTACACCACGAAAAGCCGTCGATTTTATTAGTTTTTTTGAAAAATTGACATGTTTTAAAGTGACGGCTAACATCGTCGATTTTACTATCGATTTTTAACATTTGTCGTCGATTTTAACGGTGTTTCTTGCAATGTATTAATAGAGAATTATTGTGTGTAGTTAGAATTTGGATGAGAGGATGACGCGGAAGGACCTACATATATAAAGTGGGGAAAACTAAATGATGAATGGAAAAGACAGGATTGAAATTTAAGCATACAAAGCAATTGAGACCATGAGATACCTTACCTACCAGGGACGGATTCAAGGGGGACAAGTAGTGGCCTTGGCCCCTTCAAGATTTTGAAAAAGTATATATATGAGATATGTGATTAATAAAATAAAAAATATTTAGTGATTTGATATGTAATTATTTTTAATAATATGATAGGTTTAAGCTTTAATTATTTCTTTCACTGATATTTTTACTTAATCAATTTTATATCATACATTCAAGTTTTTACTTTTTTAAATTAATTTCTATATACTTATTCCTATGAATATAATTACTTACATTATTTTGTTTTAATAATTATATTGTCTATTTTAGTCATTCTTTTCTTGTAAAAAAATACCAAATTTTCTTCTAAACTTATATTGTTGAAAAAAAAAATTTACCTTACTTTTTCATGATAACTTATTTCAACTATAGTTTTATTTTGAGAATTGTATTTTATATTCTATAAAAGTACAAGTGCCTTTGAGATAATTAATAATTTATAAATTATTTTCAAGTTTTTAAAACTTTTAAAAGAACTTATCTTAATTAAAAAGATATGTAACAACTTTTTAATTAAATATACCATAAAAGTATTGGTATCTTATAATTTTATAGACTACTATGTAATTCTTATATCAAAAACACAATTATTGGAAAAAAAGTTCCATATTTTTCTATATATATTGATAAAATCTTTAAAAAAAAAGCAATTCACTAATTACATATCATGCATAAATTATTTTTATGTAATGAAAAAAATAACAAAAAAATAATTAAAAAATTTGTATAAAATTCGACACTTTCGAAGCTTCTCACCTTGTGAATTAAAGAAAAAACACTCCATTTGAAACTAGATAAAAGATACACAATTGGGCTTGCAACATGTCAAAGTAATGAGAATTTGGCATGCATATCCATATACATAGTATTTATTAATTTATTTATAGTCAAGGTGTATCAACAAATAAATAGCCATCTATGTCTATTATATATTAACTATAAAAATGCTCATAAGTCACAACAATTGAATCAATAAGTACAATACGCGTTCAATTACTTCAAAGTTAATTTTTACCTTAAATGATGATTCATTTCAAAGAATCATTCATTTAGTATAAAAAGAAACATCCATTTATTTAACAAAAGAAACATCTGACGTAGATTTTTACATATTGTGCTCGGCTCTTCAGGATGTCCCTGGGAAGTGAAAGCAAAACAAAGCAATTATGGTCAAGGTGTATGCAACAAATAACAGCCATCTATGTCTATTATATATTAACTATAAAAATGTTCATAAGTCACAACAATTGAATTAATAAGTACAATATGGGTTCAATTACTTCAAAGTTAATTTTTTTTCTTAAATGATGATTTCTTTAAAAGAATCATCCATTTATTATAAAAAGAAATATCTATTTGTTTAACAAAAGAAACATGTAATGTAAATTTTTGCATAAACATTCAAGTTGCCTACTGATGAGCGGATATTTTATACGCTTTTTGGGGGTAATTTCATGTAGTTTTTAGTATGTTTTAGTTAGTTTTTAGTATATTTTTATTAGTTTTTAGGAAAAATTTATATTTATAGACTTTACTATGAGTTTGTGTGTTTTTTTTGTGATTTCAAGTATTTTCTGGCTGAAATTGAGGGAGTTGAGCAAAAATCTGATTCAGGCTGAAAAAAGACTGCTGATGCTGTTGGATTCTGACCTCCCTGCACTCGGAATAGATTTTTTGGAGCTACATAAGTCCAATTGGTGCGCTCTCAATTGGGTTAGAAAGTAGACATCTAGGACTTTTGGTGCGCGAAATTGTGAACAATACTTTTCACAACTCTCATAATCCCCGGTCATGAACCCCAAAAACTTGGTGTTCAATACCATGGCATTAACACAACTTCGCACAACTAACCAGCAAGTGCACTGGGTCGTCCAAGTAATAAACCTTACGCGAGTAAAGGTCGATCCCACGGAGATTGTTAGTATGAAGCAAGCTATGGTCATCTTGTAAATCTTAGTCAGGCAAACTCAAATGGATATGGTGATGAACGCATAAAAACATAAAGATAAAGATAGAGATACTCATGTAATTCATTGGTAGGAACTTCAGATAAGCGCATGAAGATGCCTTCCCTTCTGTCTCGCTGCTTTCCTACTGTCTTCATCCAATCCTTCTTACTCTTTTCCATGGCAAGCTTATGCAAGGGTTTCACCATTGTCAGTGGCTACCTCCCATCCTCTCAGTGA
>NC_029780.3:22081563-22082262 GCF_000817695.3 Arachis duranensis | reverse complement strand
AAAGGTCCTACTTATAGAAAACTAGTAGCCTAAGGTTTACAGAGATGAGTAAATGACATAAAAATCCACTTCCGGGCCCACTTGGTGTGTGCTTGGGCTGAGCAATGAAGCATTTTCGTGCAGAGACTTCTCTTAGAGTTAAACGCCAGCTTTTATGCCAGTTTGGGCGTTTAACTCCCATTTTGGTGCCAGTTCCAGCGTTTAACGCTGGGATTTCTGAGGGTGACTTTGAACGCCAGTTTGAGCCATCAAATCTTGTGAAAAGTATGGACTATCATATATTGCTGGAAAGCCCAGGATGTCTACTTTCCAACGCCATTGAGAGCGCGCCAATTGGGCTTCTGTAGCTCCAGAAAATCCACTTTGAGTGCAGGGAGGTCAGAATCTAACAGCATCTGCAGTCCTTTTTAGTCTCTGAATCAGATTTTTGCTCAGGTCCCTCAATTTCAGCCAGAAAATACCTGAAATCACAGAAAAACACACAATCTCATAGTAAAGTCCAGAAAAGTAAATTTTAGCTAAAAACTAATAAAAATATACTAAAAACTAACTAGATCATACTAAAAACATACTAAAAACAATGCCAAAAAGCGTACAAATTATCCGCTCATCACAACACCAAACTTAAATTGTTGCTTCCCCCCAAGCAACTGAAAATCAAAATAGGATAAAAGAAGAGAATATACTATAGACTCCAAA
>NC_029780.3:22078590-22079188 GCF_000817695.3 Arachis duranensis | reverse complement strand
GGGATCCTGTGGGGTCCACAGATCCTGAGGTGTCAAGGAAAAGTCATCCCTGCACCAAATGGCAAGCAAAATTGCGTTTTTAGCCATTTCTGGTGTTAAACGCCGGGCTGGTGCCCATTTCTGGTGTTTAACGCCAGCTTCTTGCCCTTTTCTGGCGTTTAACGCCAGTCTGGTGCCCCTTTCTGGCGTTAAACGCCCAGAATGGTGCCAGACTGGGCGTTAAACGCCCATCTGCTAACTCACTGGCGTTTAAACGCCAGTAGGTGCGTCCTCCAGGGTGTGCTATTTTTCTTCCTGTTTTTCATTCTGTTTTTGCTTTTTTTTCATTGATTTTGTGACTTCTCATGATCATCAACCTAAAAAAAATAACAAAGGAAAATAGTTAATTATAAAACATTGGGTTGCCTCCCAACAAGCGCTTCTTTAATGTCATTAGCTTGACAGAGGACTCTCATGGAGCCTCAGAAATGCTCAGAGCTATGTTGGCACCTCCCAACACCAAACTTAGAGTTTGAATGTGGGGGTTCAACACCAAACTTAGAAGTTGGTTGTGGCCTCCCAAAACCAAACTTAGAGTTTGACTGTGGGGGCTCTGTTT
>NC_029780.3:22074270-22075801 GCF_000817695.3 Arachis duranensis | reverse complement strand
ATCAAGTGATTTTTGAAAAAGATTTTGAAATTAGAAATTAAAAAGATTTGATTGAAAACTATTTTGAAAAAGATGTGGTTAAGAAGATATGATTGGTTTTTTTTTTAAAAAAATGTGATTGAGAAGATATGATTTGAAAAACATTTTAAAAAGATTTGATTTTGAAAATTAAAAACTTGACTAACAAGAAAAGATATGATTCAAACATTAAACATTTCTCAACAGAAAAGGCAACATACTTGAAATGTTGAATCAAATCATTAATTGATAGTAAGTATCTTTGAAAAAGGAAAGAAATTGATTTTGAAAAAGACTTGATTGAAAAATTGATTTGAAAAAGATTTGATTTTGAAAAACTTTGAAAACTTGAAAAAAAATCTGATTTGAAAACAAAATCTTCCCCCTTTAGCCATCCTGGCGTTAAACGCCCAGAATGGTGCACATTCTGGCGTTTAACGCCCAAAAATCTACCCTTTTGGGTGTTAAACGCCCAACCAGGTACCCTGGCTGGCGTTTAAATGCCAGTCTGTCCTTCTTCACTGGGCGTTTTGAACGCCCAGCTTTTTCTGTGTAATTCCTCTGCTGAATGTTCTGAATCTTCAATTCTTTGTATTATTGACTTGAAAAGACACAAATTACAAATATTTTTGGATTTTTAATAATAAGGATAAATCAAAATGCAACTAAAATCCAATAACAATGCATGCAAGACACCAAACTTAGCAGTTTGTATACTACTGACACTAATGAGAATGCATATGAGACACATAAACACTCAAGTCAAAAGAACTCAAAGATCAGAGTAAGAAATCATCAAGAATTACTTGAAGATCCTTAAGACACATGAATGAATGTATGCAATTGACACCAAACTTAAAATGAAACACTAGACTCAAACAAGAAATATTTTTGGATTTTATGATTTTGTAATTTTTTTGTGTTTTTTCAAAAATTATATGGAAAAAGGAAAATAAAGGTTTCAGAATTCTTAATGAGAATTCCAGGAATCATTGCAATGTTAGTCTAAGACTCCGGTCCAGGAATTAGACATGGCTTCACAGCCAGCCAAGCTTTCAAAGAAAGCTTCGGTCCAAAACACCAAGCTTTCAAGGAAAGCTTCGGTCCAAAACACTAGACATGGCCAAAGGCCAGCCAAGCCTTAGCAGATCACTGCTCCAAAAGCAAGATTGATAGAAATCAACAAGCTTTTGTGATGATAGGTTGAAACCTCGGTCCAATGAAATTAGACATGGCTTCTCAGCCAGCCAGACTTCAACAAATCATCATGAAACTTTAGAATTCTTCTTCAAGAATTTCGAAAAAAATAAATACCTAATCTAAGCAACAAGATGAACCGTCAGTTGTCCAAACTAGAACAATCCCTGGCGATAATGCCAAAAACTTGGTGTTGTTGCCGGATCTTGGCACTGATGTTACCAAAAGCTTGCTCAAAACTTGAACAATCCCCGGCAACGGCGCCAAAAACTTGGTGCGCGAAATTGTGAACAATACTTTTCACAACTCTCATAAT
>NC_029780.3:22047879-22073110 GCF_000817695.3 Arachis duranensis | reverse complement strand
AGAAAAGTGAATTTTAACTAAAAACTAATAAAAATATACTAAAAACTAACTAGATCATACTAAAAACATACTAAAAACAATGCCAAAAAGCGTACAAATTATCCGCTCATCAACTTTCCAGGAATATATAATAGTCTATACTTTGCTCGAAGATAAACGACGTAAACTGGTGTTCAACGCCAGTTCCATGTTCCATTCTGTTGTTAAACACCAGAAACAGGTTACCAGCTGGAGTTAAACGCCCAAAACAGGTTACAACCTGTTGTTTGACTCCAGAAACAGCCCAGGCACGTGATAAGCTCAAGTCTCTGCCCCAGCACACACTAAGTGGGCCCCAAAAGTGGATTTCTGCACTATCTATCTTAGTTTACTCATTTTCTATAAACCTAGGTTACTAGTTTAGTATTTAAACAACTTTTAGAGATTTATTTTGCACCTCATGACATTTTTAGATATGAACTTTGTACTTTTTGACGGCATGAGTCTCTAAACTCCATTGTTGGGGTGAGGAGCTCTGCAGCGTCTCGATGAATTAATGCAATTATTTCTGTTTTCTATTCAACACGCTTGTTTCTATCTAAGATGTTCATTCGTACTTCAATATGATGAATGTGATGATCCGTGACACTCATCACTATTCTCAATCTATGAACGCGTGCCTGACAACCACCTCCGTTCTACCTTCGATTGAATGAGTATCTCTTGGATTCCTTAATCAGAATTTTCGTGGTATAAGCTAGAATCCATTGGCAGCATTCTTGAGAATCTAAAAAGTCTAAACCTTGTCTGTGGTATTCCGAGTAGGATTCAGGGATTGAATGATTGTGACGAGCTTCAAACTCACAAAGGTTGGGCGTAGTGACAGATGCAAAAGGATCAATGGATCCTATTCCAGCATGAGTGAGAACCGACAGATGATTAGCCGTGCGGTGACAGTGTACCTAGACCATTTTCACTGAAAGGACGGATGGTAGCCATTGACAACGGTGATCCACCAACGCACAGCTTGCCATAGGAGGAACCTTGCGTGCGTGAAAAAGAAGACAGGGGGAAAGCAGAGATTCAGAAGACAAAACATCTCCAAAACTCCAACATATTCTCTATTACTGCATAATAAGTATTATTTAATCTATGCTCTCTTGTTCATTTGCAAGTCAACTGATAATCATAATTGATATCCTGACTAAGAGTTACAACATAACCATAGCTTGCTTCAAGCCAACAATCTCTGTGGGATCGACCCTTACTAACGTAAGGTATTACTTGGACGACCCAGTGCACTTGCTGGTTAGTGGTATGAATTGTGAAAAGTGTGATTTACAATTTCGTGCACCAAGTTTTTGGCGCAGTTGCCGGGGATTGTTTGAGTTTAAACAACTGACGGTGAATATTGTTGCTTAGATTAGGAAAATTTTGTCTTTTGGGTCAGAGTCTTTTATTTTCTTTTCAAAAAAATTTTCAAAAATATTATTTTTCTTTATTAATTTTTAGTTTTTCTGTGAGTTTAGTGTCATGTTTTAAGTTTGGTGTCAAATTGCATGCTTTTCTTTGTCTTTCAATTTTCGAATTGCATGTTCTTTGTTCCTCTTTGACCTTCAAGTTGTTCTTGTCTATTTTCCTTATTTGATCTTTAGTTTGTCTTGTTTTGTGTCTTTTCTTGTTTTTCTTGTGCATTTTCAAATTTTTAGTTTTCAAAAAAAAATTTCTATATTAAAAATACCTCTTTAAAATACGTTACATTTATAGCTCAATTGGCTATAGCATTGTGTTTGTGTTTCTTGGTAATTGGGTACCTTCCTTTTAAAACTTTTTCAAAAATAATTTTTCTTTGATTAAATCTTGTACCAAACTTTAAGTTTGGTGTTCTCTTGTTAATTTTTCTTTAGTTTTCGAAAAATTTATTTTGGTTTTCTAAAAAATTTAAATTTGGTGTTCCTTGGTGTTCTTGTTGTTCTTGTGAATCTTCAAAGTGTTCTTGAGTCTTCCTTGTGTTTGATCTTAAAATTTTTAAGTTTGGTGTTCCTTGGTGTTTTTCCTCCAAAATTTTCGAAAACAAGGAGAATTGGATTTAAAAATTTTTAAGTCTTGTGTCTTTTGTGTGTTTTTCTCTTTCATAATAAAATTCAAAAATCAAAAAAATATCTTTTCTAACTATTTTTAAGCAATTATTTCGAAATTTTTCATAAAAATTCAGATTTCAATTTCAAAATTTTATCTTATCATATCTTAGTTGTCAAGTTTTTTTTTTTTAAATTATATCTTTTTCAAAACTTCCTAACCACTTTTTCTCTCTCTTCATTTTTCGAAAAATCCTCATAAAATATTTTTAAATCTTTTTTTATTTTTATTTTATTTTATTATCTCAAATTTTTTTTTTAAAAAAAATATAATAAAATAAATAAAACTTTTATCTACATCATCTCCCTTACTCCATCATGGACCTAAGTGGAAATGAACAGTCCAGAAGGACTCTGGGGTCATATGCTAACCCCACTACAGCTTCATACGGGAGTAGTATCTGTATACCCTCCATCGGAGTCAGTAGTTTTGAGTTGAATCCTCAGCTCATTATCATGGTGCAGCAAAATTGCCAGTATTCCAGTCTTCCACAGGAAGAACCTACTGAGTTTCTGGCACAGTTCTTACAAATTACTAACACAGTACATGACAAGGAAGTAGATCAGGATGTCTACAGACTGTTACTATTCCCATTTGCTGTGAGAGATCAAGCTAAGTGGTTAAATAACCAACCCAAGGCCAGCATAAGGACATAGAAATAGCTGTCAGAAAAATTCCTGAATCAATATTTCCCTCCAAAAAGGATGACACAGCTGAGGCTGGCTATCCAAGGCTTCAAACAAGGAGATAATGAATCTCTTTATGATGCCTGGGAGAGATACATAGAGATGCTAAGAAAATGTCCCTCTGAAATATTTTCAGAGTGGGTGCAGTTAGACATCTTCTATTATGGGCTTACGGAGAAAGCTCAGCTGGTAGATCTATACACATGAGAAAGACAGTTGAAGAAGCTCAAGAGCTCATTGATACAGTTGCCAAAAATCAGCATCTGTACCTAAGTAGTGAACCTTCCATGAAAGAAGAGGCTAAAACAGTAACTGCTGAACTCAGTCCTGCAGAACAAGTTACTGAATTCAATCAGCAATTAGATTTTCTAACAAAATAGCTAGCCAAATTCAAGGAGATACTACAAGACACAAGAATGGCTAATATGAATATGGAAGTACAGTTGAGGCAAATAGAACAGCAGTTATAAAAACAAATAATAGAAGAGTGGCAAGCAGTTCAATTAAGAAGTGGGAAAACATTAAACACCTCACTTCAAAGCAGCAGGAAGCCAAGAAATGAACAAATTACTACTCAAAATCCCTTTGAGGACAGTAAGAGCCCAGAGAGGAATAATTCTGGCACTCAAATGCAGAAAATGGTGAAGAGATGGCATTGAACGCCCAATCCATGCTCAATTCTAGCGTTCAAACACCACAAACAGGCAAGGAGTTGGCGTTAAACGCCCAATGGAAGCTTAGTTCTGGCGTTCAAACACCATAAACAGGTAAGGAGTTGGCATCCAATGCCAACCCAGCTTCCAACCCTGGTATCCAAGCGCCAGTGAGGGATCAGACACATACAAGTGCTGATAGCAACCCCTCTAAAAAGGCTTCTCCAACCACATTTGTAGGAAATAAACCTGCAACAACTAAGGTTGAGGAATACAAAGCCAAAATGCCTTATCCTCAGAAACTCTGCCAAGCAAAACAGGATAAGCAATTTGCCCGCTTTGCAGACTATCTCAGGACTCTCGAAATAAAGATTCCGTTTGTAGAGGCACTTGAGCAAATACCCTCTTATGCTAATTTCATGAAAGAAATCTTAAGTCATAAGAAGGATTGGAGAGAAATTGAAAAAGTTTACCTCACTGAAGAATGTAGTGTAGTCATTCTGAAAAGCTTACCAGAGAAGTTTAAAGATCCCGGAAGTTTCATGATACCATGCACATTAGAGGGTACTTGTACCAAGAAAGCTCTATGTGATCTTGGAGCAAGTATCAACCTAATACCTGCATCCACTATCAAAAAGCTTGGTTTGGCTGAAGAAGTCAAACCAACCCGGATATGTCTCCAACTTACTGATGGCTCTATTAAATACCCATCAGGCGTGATTAAAGACATGATTGTCAAGGTTGGGCCATTTGCCTTTCCCACTGACTTTGTGGTGCTGGAAATGGAGGAGCACAAGAGTGCAACTCTCATTCTAGGAAGACCATTCCTAGCAACTGGACGAACCCTCATTGACATCCAAAAAGGGGAATTAACCCTAAGAGTCAATGAGGACGAGTTTAAGTTGAATGTTGTCGAAGCTATGCAGCTTCCAGACACCCCAAACGACTGCATGAGCATTGATATTATTGACTCTCTGGTGGAAGAGGTCAATATGACTGAGAGTCTCGAATCAAAATAGAGGATATCTTTAAAGATGTTCAGCCTGATCTGGAAGAACCAGAGAGAATAATAGAACCTCTGAAAATCCCTCAGGAAGAGGAGAAACCTCCTAAACCCGAGCTCAAACTATTACCACCATCCCTGAAATATGCATTTCTGGGAGGTGACACTTTTCCTGTAATCATAAGCTCTACCTTAGAGCCACAAGAAGAGGAAGCACTAATTCAAGTGCTGAGGACACACAAGACAGATCTTGGGTGGTCCATTAGTGATCTTAAGGGCATTAGCCCAACCAGATGCATGCACAAGATCCTATTGGAGGATGACGCCAAGCCAGTGGTTCAACCACAGAGGCGGCTGAATCTAGCCATGAAAGAGGTGGTGCAGAAGGAGGTCACTAAATTACTAGAGGCTGGGATTATTTATCCTATTTCTGATAGCCCCTGGGTGAGCCCTGTCCAAATTGTCCCTAAGAAAGATGGCATGACAGTGGTTCATAATGAAAAAAATGAACTGGTTCCTACAAGAACAGTTACAGGGTGGCATATGTGTATTGATTACAGAAGGCTCAATACAGCCACCAGAAAGGATCATTTTCCTTTACCATTCATAGACCAGATGCTAGAAAGACTAGCAGGTCATGATTACTACTACTTTCTGGATGGATATTTAGGATATAATCAAATTGCAGTAGATCCCCAGGATCAAGAGAAAATAGTATTCACATGTCCATCTGGAGTATTTGCATACAGAAGGATGCCATTTAGTCTGTGCAATGCACCTGCAACCTTTCAAAGGTTCATGCTCTCTATTTTCTCTGATATGATGGAAAATTTTCTGGAAGTCTTCATGGATGACTTTTCAGTATTTGGAGACTCATTCAGCTCCTGTCTTGACCATTTAGCACTTGTTCTAAAGAGGTGCCAAGAGACTAACCTGGTTTTAAACTGGGAGAAATGTCACTTTATGGTGACTGAAGGAATTGTCCTTAGGCACAAAATTTTGAACAAGGGAATAAAGGTGGATCAAGCTAAGGTAGAGGTAATTGAAAAATTACCACCACCTGCCAATGTTAAGGCAATCAGAAGCTTTCTGGGGCATACAGGATTCTATAGGAAGTTTATAAAATATTTTTCAAAAATTGCAAAACCTCTGAGTAATCTGCTAGCTACTGACACGCTATTTATCTTTGATAAGAAGTGTCTGTAGGCATTTGAGACTCTGAAAGCTAAGCTGGTCACAGCACCAGTCATCTCTGCACCAGACTGGACATTACCATTTGAACTAATGTGTGATGCCAGTGACCATGCCATTGGTGCAGTGTTAGGACAAAGGCATGACAAGCTTCTGCACGTCATTTATTATGCCAATCGTGTTTTAAATGACGCACAGAAGAACTACACAACCACAAAAAAAGAGTTACTTGTAGTGGTTTACGCCATTGACAAGTTCAGATCTTATTTAGTAGGATCAAAAGTGATTGTGTACACTGACTATGCTGCTCTTAAATATCTACTCACAAAGCAGGATTCAAAACCCAGACATATAAGATGGGTGTTGCTTCTGCAAGAGTTTGATATAGAAATAAGAGACAGAAATGGGACAGAGAACCAAGTAGCAGATCACTTGTCCCGAATAGAACCAGTAGAAGGGACGTCCCTCCCTCTCACTGAGATCTCTGAAAACTTTTCGGATGAGCAACTCTTTGCCATCCAGGAAGTACCATGGTTTACAGACATTGTAAACTATAAGGCTGTGAGATTCATACCCAAAGATTATAGTAGGCAGCAATCAAAGAAATTAATTTCGGATGCAAAGTACTATCTTTGGGATGAACCATATCTCTTCAAGAGATGTGCAGACGGAGTAATCCGTAGATGTGTGCCTAAAGAAGAAGCACAGAAGATCCTCTGGCATTGTCATGGATCATAGTATGGAGGACATTTTGGAAGTGAGCGAACAGCCACAAGAGTCCTCCAATGTGGCTTCTACTGGCCTACTCTCTATAAAGACTCTCGAGAGTTTATACGTAATTGTGACAATTGCCAAAGATCTGGCAATCTGCCTCATGGTTTTGCCATGCCTCAACAAGAGATCTTGGAGATTGAGTTGTTTGATGTATGGGGTATTGACTTCATGGGGCCTTTCCCACCATCATACTCAAACACTTACATTCTGGGGGAAGTGGATTATGTATCCAAATGGGTGGAGGCTATTGCAACACCCACTAATGATACTAAGACAGTGCTGAAATTCCTCCAGAAACACATCTTCAGCAGATTTGGTGTCCCTAAAGTACTAATCAATGATGGGGCGCTTATTTCTGCAATAAACAGTTTTACTCTGCTATGGTTCGATATGGAATTAGCCACACGGTGGCAACTCCATATCATCCACAGACAAATGGGCAAGCTGAAGTCTCTAACAGAGAACTTAAAAGAATCCTGGAACGAACTGTGATTAACCGTAGAAGGGATTGGGCAAGAAGCTTCGATGATGCTCTGTGGGCATACAGAACAGCATTCAAGACTCCTATAGGAACCTCTCCATACCAGCTTGTGTATGGAAAAGCCTGTCACTTACCAGTGAAACTGGAACACAAGGCCTACTGGGCAACCAGATTCCTAAACCTTGATGCCAAGTTAGCTGGAGAAAGACGATTGCTCCGGTTAAATGAGCTAAAGGAATTCAGACTCAATGCTTTCGAAAATGCAAAAATTTACAAAGAGAAAGCAAAAAGATGGCATGATAAGATGATGTCATCTAGAGTCTTTGAGCCAGGGCAGAAAGTTCTACTGTTTAACTCTAGGCTCAGATTATTCCCCGAAAAGTTGAAATCCCGGTGGAGAGGACCATATGTGATTACAGGTGTGTCACCATATGGATATGTAGAGCTTCAGGATAATGACTCTAACAAAAAATTCATTGTTAATGGACAAAGAGTCAAACATTATCTTGAAAGCAATTTTGAGCAAGAATGCTCAAAACTGAGACTTGATTAAAGCTTAGTAATAGTCCAGCTAGAGACAATAAAGAAGCGCTTGCTAGGAGGCAAGCCAGACATTAACAAAGCTTATTTGTTAAATGATAATTTTACAGGTTCATATTAATTATCTTCAAGGTAAAATAGCAATTGCATGAGTTCACAGAGTTACAGAAGGATTCAGAGGATAAAATAGCAAAAAGAAGATCACTAGTGCGAAAACGCCAGTAAAAGCTATTTTGGGCGTTAAACGCCCAAAAGAAGCATCTACTGGGCGTTTAACGCCAGTAGAGATAGGCATCTGGGCGTTAAATGCCAGAAAGAAGTAGCTTCTGGGCGTTTAACGCCAGATTTACAGCATCCTGGGTATTCAGAAAAATGCCCAGTGATAAAGGAGTTTCTGGCGTTTAACGCCAGCTAGAAGCAACAGCTGGGCGTTGAACACCCAGACCAAGCACCAACTGGGCATTACACGCCCAAAACATGCAGCAGTTGGGCGTTTAACGCTAGGATTGTGGAAGGGAGGAAGTTTTTGTTCCCAACTTAATTTTTTTCAAATTTTCATGTTTCCATCCATAATTTCTTGCATCAACATATTACAAATCCTAATTTTTCAAATCCCTTTTCAAAGATATCAAATGTATCTTCATTCTAAACATAAATCTTTTTTTTTAATCCTCTTCAACTTCTTTTCAAATCTTTTTCAAAACAAATCTATCTTTTTCAAATATCTTTCATATTATTCATATCTTTTAAATTTTAAAAGTGCATCTTTTTCCTATCATACTTATCTTTTACAAATCATATCTTCTATCATATCTTCTTCAAAATTTTTGAAAACCCACCCCTCCTTCCCTTTAAATCCACGTTCGGCCTCACTCCTCTCCTCCACAATTCGAACTTGGCTCTCCCTCTATCCCTCTCCTTTCCTTTCTTTTGCTTGAGGACAAGCAAACCTCTAAATTTGGTGTGTTTATCCGTGATCACAAAACCAATACCCAATAAGATCATGGCTCCTAAGGGAAAACAAACCACTCCAAGAGGCAAGAAAGAGAATATTCCAAAACCACTTTGGAATCAAGGGAAGTTCTTAACCAAAGAACATTTAGACCATTACTACAAAATAATGGGTCTAAGGTTAGTGATCCCGGAAGTTAAATTTGATCTGAAAGAAGACGAATATCCGGAGATCCAAGAGCAAATTCGAAACAGGAGCTGGGAAATTCTAGCTAATCCTGAAACAAAGGTGGGAAAAAACATGGTTCAGGAATTCTATTCTAATCTGTGGCAAACAGATAGGCAGAGAATAGATGGAACCGCCTTCTATGACTATCAAACTCTGGTCAGAGGGAAGATTGTTCACCTCCACCCTGACAAAATAAGAGAGATCTTCAAGCTGTCTCAACTGCAAGATGACCCAGACTCCTTTAATAGTAGAATGATGAGAACAAATAAGGGCTTGGATGAAATTCTAGAGGACATATGCCTCCTTGTAACCAAGTGGACAACCAACACAAAGGGTGTCCCAAACCAACTCAAGAGAGGAGATCTCAAACCAGTTGCTAGAGGCTGGCTAGACTTCATTAGGTGTTCTATACTGCCCACTAGCAACCGCTCTAAAGTCACCATCAAAAGAGCAATAATGATCCATTGCATTATATTGGGAAAAGAAGTGGAAGTTCATCAGGTGATTTCTTGTGAACTTTACACAATTGCAAACAAGAACTCCAAAGATGCCAAATTGGCTTATCCAAGCTTAATCTCTATGCTATGTAAAGATGCTGGGGTAAAGATGGGAGTAACTGAGTATATCTCAATTGAGCAACCAATCACCAAAAAGTCAATGGAAGGACAACAAGTGCAGGACGACCCCATCAAGAGGAAAGCATAGGAGTTCCTCCCAGAAATCCCTCAAATTGAATACTGGGAGCGTCTTGAAGCATCTATTGCCAAGTTGCAAGAAGCTATGAACCAACTAAAGGAAGAATAGCAAAATCAAAATAGCATGCTTTGCAAACTGCTTAGGGAACAAGAAGAGCAAGGGCGTGAACTGAAGCAACAAAAGCGTCAGAAGCTATCTCTTGAAGGGCCAAGCACCCCACAGACTAAAGGAGCATCCACCTCCCAAAATAAAGGTTGTTAAGTCCTAATCTTTGCCTTAACTCTGTGATAATTGTTCTTATTAGGAATTTACCTTAGAAGTTATATATGAGTAGTAGTAATTAGTATCTTTATATTGATTTTATCTCTAATTAAGATATAATTTATTTTTCTCATCATCATCAAACATGAATAAAATAGCAGACTTTTAGAATAAGGAGGCAATATTTTTTCGAGTTTTTAATAAGGAAAATTCTAATTATTTATATGTGGTGGCAATACTTTTTGTCTTCTGAATGAATGCCTGAACAGTGCATATTTTTTATATTGAATTTTATGAATGTTAAAATTGTTGGCTCTTGAAAGAATGATGAACAAGAAAAATGTTATTGATGATCTGAAAAATCATGAAATTGATTCTTGAAGCAAGAAAAAGCAGTGAAAAAAAAAGAGAAGGAGCAGCAGAAAAATCCAATAGCCCTTTAAACCAAAAGGCAAGGGTAAAAAGGATCCAAGGCTTTGAGCATCAATGGAAAGGAGGGCCTAAAGGAATAAAATTCTGGCCTAAGCGGCTAAATCAAGCTGTCCCTAACCATGTGCTTGTGTCATGAAGGTCCAGGTGAAGAGCTTGAGACTGAGTGGTTAAAGTCGTGATCCAAAGCAAAAGAGTGTGCCTAAGAACTCTGGACACCTCTAACTGGGGACTTTAGCAAAGCTGAGTCACAATCTGAAAAGGTTCATCCAGTTATGTGTCTGTGGCATTTATGTATCTGGTGGTAATACTGGAAAACAAAATGCTTAGAGTCACAGCCAAGACTCATAAGTAACTGTGTTCAAGAATCAACATAATAAAATAGGAGAACCAATAACACTATCTGAATTCTAAGTTTCTATGAATGCCAATCATTCTGAATTTCAAAGGATAAAGTGAGATGCCAAAACTATTCAGAGGCAAAAAGCTACCAGTCCCGCTCATCTAATTAGAATCTGAGCTTCACTTAAAACTCATAGATATTATTGCTTCTTGATTTCTTTTTATCCTATTTTATTTATCTAGTTGCTTGGGAACAAGCAACAGTTTAAGTTTGGTGTTGTGATGAGCGGATATTTTATACGCTTTTTGGGGGTAATTTCATGTAGTTTTTAGTATGTTTTAGTTAGTTTTTAGTATATTTTTATTAGTTTTTAGGCAAAATTCATATTTATGGACTTTACTAATAGTTTGTGTATTTTTCTGTGATTTCAAGTATTTTCTGGCTGAAATTGAGGGAGCTGAGCAAAAATCCGATTCAGGCTGAAAAAAGACTGCTGATGCTGTTGGATTCTGACCTCCCTAAACTCGGAATGGATTTTTTGGAGCTACAGAAGTCCAATTGGCGCGCTCTCAATTGGGTTAGAAAGTAGACATCCAGAGCTTTCCAGAAATATATAATAGTTCATACTTTGCTCGAAGATAAATGACATAAACTGGCATTTAACGCCAATTCCATGTTCCATTCTGGCGTTAAACGTCAGAAACAGGTTACCAGTTGGAGTTAAACGTCCAAAACAGGTTACAACCTGTTGTTTGACTCTAGAAACAGCCCAGGCACGTGATAAGCTCAAGTCTCAGCCCCTGCACACACCAAGTGGGCCCCAGAAGTGGATTTCTACACTATCTATCTTAGTTTACTCATTTTCTGTAAACCTAGGTTACTAGTTTAGTATTTAAACAACTTTTAGAGATTTATTTTGCACCTCATGACATTTTTAGATCTGAACTTTGTACTTTTTGACGGCATGAGTCTCTAAACTCCATTGTTGGGGGTGAGGAGCTCTGCAGCGTCTCGATGAATTAATGCAACTATTTCTGTTTTCTATTCAACACGCTTGTTTCTATCTAAGATGTTCATTCGTACTTAAATATGATGAATGTGATGATCCATGACACTCATCACTATTCTCAATCTATGAACGCGTGCCTGACAACCACCTCCGTTCTACCTTCGATTGAATGAGTATCTCTTGGATTCCTTAATCATAATCTTCGTGGTATAAGCTACAATCCATTGGCAGCATTCTTGAGAATCCGAAAAGTCTAAACCTTGTCTGTGGTATTCCAAGTAGGATTCAGGGATTGAATGACTGTGACGAGCTTCAAACTCACAAGGGTTGGGCGTAGTGACAAACGTAAAAGGATCAATGGATCCTATTCCAGCATGAGTGAGAACCGACAGATGATTTGCTGTGCGGTGACAGCGTACCTGGACCATTTTCACTGAGAGGACGGATGGTAGCCATTGACAACGGTGATCCACCAACATACAGCTTGCCATAGGAGGAACCTTGCGTACGTGAAGAAGAAGACAGGGGGAAAGCAGAGATTCAGAAGACAAAGCATCTCCAAAACTCCAACATATTCTCCATTATTGCATAATAAGTATTATTTAATCTATGCTCTCTTGTTCATTTACAAGTCAACTGATAATCATAATTGATATCCTGACTAAGAGTTACAAGATAACCATAACTTGCTTCAAGCCAATAATCTCTGTGGGATCGACCCTTACTCACGTAAGGTATTACTTGGACGACCCAGTGCACTTGTTGGTTAATGGTACAAATTGTGAAAAGTGTGATTTACAATTTTGTGCACCACCTACAAAAAGAAAGATACTAAGTAGGATGAAAATAAAATATATTCAATTCTTAAAGTATTATAAAAATCTACAGCTGTAACTCAAGAAAAATCTCAAAATGTATCAAAAGTGTCTCAAATGGTAATGTTATCACATGTATACATTACGATGGATTCCACTCTTTGCATGAGTTTTAGGTGTCCACACTCAAACCAAACTTTAAATCTGGAAAAATTAAACCAACTCTAGTCTAATTTTTATCCCAAACTCGCAAACCACATTAAAAAGAAACAAGTGCAGCATGTGCACACATTATCCATCAAAACAGGGAACATTAAACCAATAATATAAATATTAGTAGCATCCACCCATTGAACGAAAAAGAACAGTTCTATAGCAAATTTTAAAAAGCTAACATATTAGAAATGAAACATTTTCATTTTCATTTATAAATATCATCTTTGTCAACATGTTCAGTTTCTTGCAGCAATTTCATATGATTAAATTCACACCGAATTTTGAATAAATAAAAATTAAGTTAAATCAGAACTCATCTAAAAAAAAAACAATCTTATGGTAAAAGCAACATCCATGATCATTCAGTAAGAACCATCCATTCACAACAAAAAGCAACATCTAATAAATTATAATTTAATCATATGCATACTCAACAAAAATAGACATCTAATTCACATGATTACATCCAACAATAGAAATCAGAGAAAAATCCATTTATCAACCCACCGAAAATCAAAATATCTTCACACAAGAACCAGTATACATTCTTCTAAAACAAAAAATAGAACAGAAGCATCTTCTATTACTTAAACCCTAGCAATAAACTGATCAATTGGAGAACATCTTGGTGAATTCAGCAAAATTAAAGATAAATCGACAACAACTACAGTTCCTGAACCCTAGCACAGATTAGCAACATCCAATTCCAATAAAACCCTAACATGTACTAACTTATCAGCATTGAATGAGGTGGTTCATGTGCAGCAGCATGAGACGGAGATGGAAGACAGAGGCATCCTCGCGATAGTGCCGGCTTTCACGACATCGCGATGAATGCTAAAGGCGATGGATGTTGTTGCTGCATCTACTGGTGAAGACGAGTCCGTGACGGCGTATTCGACTAGCATCTGATGCAGAGGCGGCAATAAGTAGAGTCACAATCGATGGGGATGGCTTCCTTACATGCAACGGCAGCGACTTCTTCGCTAAAGTATTGAACAGCACTTTTGGGGTTAGTGATGGGAGAGAAGACGATTAGGGAGCGAAACGTAGAATGCGCCGCCATGGAAAAGAAGCTCGATGATGGTATGGAGTTGGAGAGAAGAGAGCCGCGGTTGAAGACGACTTTGCGTGGTGAGTGAAACGGTGATTTTTTTTTTTTAGTTATTCACGGTAATTAGGGTAAAAGCTAGGTATTTGGGTAGATGATTTTTTGGTCATTTGGTCTTTGGGGTCCAGCCCATTTGAATTGGCTGATAGTTGGGAGATACTGAGTTAGTTCCCTAGTGGAATTGTTAAATATTTTACTTCATCCATTGTAGCAGGGTCTACATTCTGCACCAAGATCAGCTCTTATCTCCCATTATAGATTTAATTGCACTCTCTCTCTGTAGATACTTGTTCTACTAGAAAAATAACAATAAATGTCTACACATATAAAAAGAATCTCTCTTTTATAAGATAGAATTCACCAAAAACTTAAAATTCATCAAAACATGCATAAGAAAAAGGAGGCAGACATTTTTTTTTTCAAATTCAGAATCAAGGAAAAAAATTGTATTTGTGTATAAATATCTATTATCCATTAATATATAAAAGATTATATATTTGTATATAAATATATTATTATTTTATTATATTTTCATATATTTCTTTATTTCAATATATATATTTTTTGAATAGCTGATTGGATAATAAATTTTTAGTATGTACGTAGTAAGATTGATTAAAAAAAACACATCGAAATTTCATGCACTATTCCCTATTAAATAAAAAAATCCAACTTTATTAGTATGTACGTAGTAAGATTGATTAAAAAAAAAACACATCGAAATTTCATGCACTATTCCCTCTTAAATAAAAAAATCCAACTTTATTTCTAATATGATTATTTTAACCGAAGTCGCATTATTTTAAGGGTGTGGAAGACAAACCGTAGCGAGAGAAACATTGTGTAACGAATTAGAATTATATATAAATCTGCTTGGAGAAAACCATGCAAGTAGCTATATAGCTTCAATTTGATGATCATATGGGTATATAATAGGGAAAAGAAAATAGTCATCCCATCAATAATAATGCTTGAGAGTGCATATATATTTCGCCAATGGCAATAACATGAAAAGACTACTTAAAAGAGTTGAGAAAGCATTCAGAGGAATTACCTCCACGGCCCCACCTCAAAACCCTTATTAGCAACAGACAATGCTAGCTTCAAGATTATTATGAGTGCGCTGTCCCCTTTTGATATAAAAACATGGCCTATCTATCTCTAAAGTCTACTGCTTTCCTTCAAATTCGACCGCCGCAGATAACAAACACTACAAAAAGGGCCTCTAGCCTAACTATGAACAAGACATTATATGGGAGAAAAAAAGTAGCCTTATCTTTGTCATGAATCAATTTCATAAACTTTGTATATAGTTATGAACTATGAATGATCAAGATTATCTGAAGTGAGAAAATTGATAAAGTGATGAAGTAAAAAGTTAATTATTTTTAAATTAAAATAGTGAAATATATATTTTATGAAAGTTGTAAAATCAATAGTAATTAATCTCTCACTTGATCATTTTACTAATTTTTTCACTTTAAAAAATCTAAATTCAGTTATGAAATCCTTATTAGAATTATATTTTCATTTTGAATTAATTAGGTATTTTAACAAGATTTCAAATAGAAATCCTAATATCATTTTACCAATCATTACCTCACTAAAATTTAAATTATTTCTAACAAATATTTAAAAAAAATTATAAATACTATTATGAAAATTTTACAATTGTCTTCGTATGAAGATATTTCTTTTTAATTATTAGATGATGAATTATAAAATTTAATTTTGATATGTTATAAAAATATATTTTTTTATTAAAGTGTGGCTAAATAAACAAAATACACTTTTAACATAAGAATATTTATAAGATGTTTTTAACATCTTCATTTGAATAAATGCCTATATTATTTCTCAACACCCTACCACCAGGACCATCATTTAAAGCCACTTCTCTCATCTGTTGATAGAAATAGCAATTACTTTTAGAAGCATGAACCACTTGTTCAAGTCTCATCATTCATCAACCAAATAAAAGTCACATGTGTACGTGGCAAAGGGAGAAATTGAGAAAACAAAAATTGAAAAATTGAGACAAAATTAAATATCTGTATTTATATTTGGTGCAACATATAAATGGAGGTGATAGTTCATAGTCATACTTCACACGGTCACACCCATTCTGGCATCCCAGGCCAGCATCAACTTTTTCTTTCTCTCCAGTATAATTTAGGTGCACAGTTTTTAATTTATTGGTTAAAATTGTAAAAAATTCATCATAATAGGTTTAATTTTAAGTTGGTGTAATTCACCAAAATGGTGGCTGAAGTGATGTATAAGAATATGGACTAATTAATTCTTCGCAGCTTGCGAAATGCAAGAGGACAAAAGAAATTCTCTCTTTTCAACTTTTGAAAAATTTAGACTCATATTAAAATTAACCAGTATATCCCATTTTGAAAAGAATTCACATTTTTGGAAATCATATACAAAATTTTCACTCTAAAATTGTATTATTATTAGTTACTCTATAAAAATATATATTTTATATTTATAGAAAAAGTTTAATTATACTATTATAAAAAAATTAATTATTTTAATTATTTAAACAATTAATTATTTAGTTACAAGATATATTTGAATATATATACAAATCGCTATTGATTTAGACTCTCCATTATATTGACTATTGAGTCCAAATGATGTGGAATGCATTGAAATAACAGGTCCTCGTCGAAGCAATATAATTATGCAAGCACCCAAAGTTCATCCTACTTAGACCGTGTTTAGAAATACATTGGGCATAGTTACAATTGATTCTACTCTAGTGGGATGGGAAAATGCTATTGTATTTTGATAATGTAATGTTTGTTGTTTACTCTTAAAATCAGTTATCAAGAATGGATTACGGGAAAAGTGAAAATTTGTTACTATCAATCATAGTCACTTCTAGAGGAACTATTTCAAAATCAACCATGTAGAACAAATGTTAAGCTTTTTGAAACGTGTAATAGGTACGTGGAATGAGCATGGTTAAAGAAGCTTACAAGTTCCATGGATCTTTTGGTATTGGCTCGCGTTCTGAAATTTCTCTAATCCTAGGGATATACAATTTTATTTAGTTGGTTGATTGCATTACATGGTTGATTCTGTTATTTGATCTTGTGTTCATCAGACACTTTTGGACATGTGATATGTCATTGGAATGTAGTGTTTTGCTATAGACTTGTATTGTTATTCAACATTCCCTTCCATTATAAATGCAGCATCTTAGCATACAAGACATATCAGCAAACTGGATAACACATGTACTTCAATCATCTTAGTGTGTGACCAATGAGAATCAATGCTCACTCACATGAGTCAGAGTCATGACCTAGTCATGTTTAAGGTTTCAGAACATTCATTAAGAATGTTATACCATATATTAGACAAGAGAATCATATAAATGGGCTGTAATCAATACATGATCATGTTGACTAAATTTTCACTCACTGTCACAATCCATTTCCTATCTTGGGTCCAAATTTCATGCTAAATGCATATGCAATTTAGTAAGCACCTATGTTGAGTATAAATTGCAAATAGGTTTTTTCATCAAATTTCATTTTATTGGTATAGAATAAGTGCCTTGGAATCCAAAGCAATAATCACATTGGCACCTCTTTGCTGACCTACTTTCATAAGTGACTTAACCAAACTAGCTTACAACCTTACTTCAATTTGCAGCAAAACAACCATATGTCCCACATCACATAGGCTAACACAAGCTTCGTTATCTCATCATGCAACGGTGGCAGATGGCTTCAATTTCTTAGGCGGTGGGTTTCCTCCAGAGATAAGCACATACAAATAAAAACAGAGCATTGCAGAACTGAAATAAAAAATTGCACACATGCATAAATGATCTAAACAAAAGAGCCATAATTTTGCAAGTAGCAATGAAGAAGCTAAAAGGAAAATTAGCAGTTTCGAAGACAAAAGTGGAAATTAATAGATAAGAAGCCACAGATTGAGGTACCTTAAAATAGCACTGAAGCCAGTTGGAAATATTTTCTTTGGCTACATTAAGAAAAGAGAAAATAAGTTTACCATTGAAAAATGAGGCACAAGATAAGAGTTGACTTTCTCAAAATTGAATTTACTACCAACGAGTAGCTCTGAAAGTTCTTCCAGATAAGGATCCCTGCCAATGCTGCAAAATAAGGAAGCAACATGTCAAGAGATGAACTAACACTTATCTAGTTGACAATTGGACATCATCAAGCTGCACGATTCTTAAGTTTCTTTTCTTTTATTTCCAAGAGCAATGAATAATGATATCTTGATAAAGGCAAAGTCCTATACCTGCTTGTGCTAGAATAAATGGTAAACTTGATTTTCCTTTCCTCCAGACCTTCAAGCTGAGGGTGCTAAAAAATAGTAAAGCACCGCCAAAGATCACACCACTGGTGAGTGTTGCAGTACTCCGTGAAAACAGGAATCCAATAATCCCTCCAGTTAGAACAAATCCACCTAAACAAAAGAAAAGTTAAACATATTACATATTTGCTTAAGGAGGCCTAATAGTGAAACAGGGCATACATTTACTTATTTGCATTGAAACAATAAACCACATATTTCATGTAATAGATGTCACACAACAAAAGTTCATCAACAAAATTTAATAGATGGTACCCACTGATAACTAGTTGGGTTAAAGAGAAATTAAGCAAAAGTTTGTATCCACCATCACAAAAGCAAACATAGTTTAACAATAAAGTTACTAAACAAGTGAAATATCAAACAATGAAACTTACCAAAGGGAATGCCTAAACAAAAATCGTGAATTTTCGCAGTCCCTTTCTGTTGACTGATGCCCTCTGTTGCTGTCTCTCCGGAGCTTATCTTTTCAGTATCATGGTTTTCTTTTGCATCAGTTGCATAACTTAGTGTAGTTTTGGTATCAGAACCGGCAATATCTGTGCCATGCCTCTCCAGACACATAACAACTGATAACTATATGACATATGCTTGCTGTTTTAGTATCGATACCAAACAATTTATATTTTCATTTAGCAAAAAGGACAATACTTATGCAACGCAAGCATGTTTATAAGTTATAACTTACTTTAAAAGTCTAGCACCATCCCCCACAATCTCAAAGGACAGAAGTGGCATATTCAATTAAAGCATATAGATTCACTATGATTTCCACTAAGTTCAGCGAAACAATATCTATATGCAAAGATCAGAGCTCGAATATAATCGAACAAATTGTAAGGCAGGAGTTCCGTTAGGAAGGAACATCTTCAACACTAAATATAGTGATGAACTAATCCATAAACCCTCCAAACGTGAAAAGGTGAATTCTCCATTTAATCAGACAAAAAAGGCAATTATCCTGTGATTGCTACTTAAGGAGAATCGATTAAAATATCATATATTCTTGACGCAAGAATTCAGCTAGGCAAGCTATGATTTCGGGAAGCCTTTCTTTAGATCTGAGTAATTTGATTTGAATCTATGGACATTACTGACAAAGAACAAAATGCACAAAATCTAAAGACATTTGCATGCAATCCGAGCAAAATTCAGAAACTCAGCTAGTTAGCTATCTATCTCCTTTAAAATAAAAAAAAACCTAAGAATTTGAAATTGATAGATGTTGAATAGAGTTAGAGAAGGTGTTGAAGAGTAGAGAGAGAGTGTGTGAGACCTTGGAGCGAACAGAAGGAGATGGAAGGTGGAAACGTCGAAGCAGTGTGCGGTGAGAGTGAAGGGAGGCGGAGCAAGAGAGCTGAGGGTGAATGTGAGAGACAGTAGCAGCCATAGCCGTAGCTGATGTCATCTGATCCCGGCCACCGCAACAGTTGATTGGAATTGAAATTGGGAAAATCACACACAAGGTTCTGAAAACCGAAGTGACGAACCGGTAATCAAACCGTTCAAGCTATTAGTTCATCGGTTTACTAGTTCAACCAATTCAAGCGTGGTTCAACCAGTATAACTGTTTTATAATAAAATAATAATTAAAATATAAATAAATACATTAAAACATAATTTAATCTAACATAAATCTTAAAATATCATCCAAATCAAAAAGTATTATATCAACCAAAATGTTACAATCTCATCCAAATACAAATTCAAAAGTGAAATAACAAAAGAAATAACCAAATATAAAATGCCAACAATCAAAAGGACAAGAACAGGAACAAGAATTCTACCACACTGTATATAACTATATATTCTTTATATAGAACCAGCATCTTAGAGAAGTTCATTTAAGCCAAACGCAGGCTTATATATATTCAGAATAAGAAAGAAAGCCTTCAAATCAGAAGAATTTGTATTACAATAACAACAAGAACAATTAAATACAGCAACCCAACATTCGCTTATAGACAACATAGTGAACAATTAAAAATTTAAAACAAGTTAAAAGTGATGGAAGAATATTATATTGTATTAGCTAGGTAAACATCATAAGAATATATAACAACTGATTGGCAGCAAAGAGCGAGTGCACTGATTGGAGCTGAGAAGACTCAGCACTTAGTGAATGCTTGTAGGGGTGTTCATGGGTCAGATGATATCCGCGGATCTGCGGCATTTATCTAATTCAAGATATCTAATTCTTTTAGACATATAAACAATAACAGCAGCATCACACAACAACTGAACAAGTAATATTACAGAGAACTAAATTATAAAATCCTATACTGTTTTGGATTTCATACTTCTGAGTTTTATATACTCTTCTAGTGGTACTAGCACTGACTTAGAAACTGCCAAAAACAGTTAGTTTATATCCACAACCAATCCACAATTATTCACAATTCACAGTTCAATTAGTTTAGAAACTGCCAAAAACAATTATTCACAATTCACAGTTCAAATGATCTTCACAACATTCAAATGATCTTCATAAAAAAATTACCTGCAGTCCTGAACAATGAAGCCTGATTCGCTGAAAGGAGGATGGCGAACCGACCAGAACGGAGGACGGCGATGTGGCAGGAACTCAGTACGACAAGGCGGCAAGCAGGAGGACGTCAAGGCGGCGAGAACAGAGGACCACGGACTGACTATGGGAACTGAAAGGAGGACGGAGATGTGGCAGGAAAACTGAGTACGAATGATGGCGAGAATGCGAGGCGGCGAGGCGGCGAAAACGTCTGAACCACGAAGAGGGAGGGATGAACGCGAGGAACAGCAGCGAGAGGAAGAACGCGACGAAGAGGGATGAACGCAAGGAAGACGGGCTATCTCCACCGAGCAGTATCCGGTGGTAGTCAAGGAAGAAGGAGGGGCCGAGTGGTGTCTCTGATCTCTGGGGGTGGGTGATGGGGAAGGGTAGAGTGCAGCACCTACAAGAGGCTGAAATGTGAAATGAGGATTTTTTAGGCTCAAGTAACATTTTAAAGAAGAGTGGTTTAGGGGGGTGAATGCTCAAAATAGTTTCTAAAGGGTTAACCACCGAAAATACCTCTCAATTATTTAAACGCTTAATAAAGTTTAATTTTATGCTAAAATTTTTTTATTTGTATTAAATATATTTTTAATGATTAATTTTTTAAAAAATTTAAGATCAATTCAACAACAATTTCATAAAAATAATCCTCAACACAAGTAAATTAAGTATAATTTTTATACATTATTATTAGATTGGTTTTAAATTTTTTGAAAATTTAGTCGTTGATTGTATATTTGATGCAAATCAAAAACTTTTGGAACAAAATTGAAATAAAATAAAACTTAAGAGTATTTTTAAAATTTTTGTCAAATTTCAGGACAAAAAGTATATTTTATCCTAATTTAAAAACACAACAAAAATACCTAACAGTAAATATATATTTTCAAAAAATATCTTAGAAATTGAATTTTGATGTAATTTTTTACAAGCATAATTATAAAAATAAAATATTATTATACTTAAAATTTAGTGATTTTTCGTTAAATATATTTTTTGTATGTGTCTAATTGTATAAAGGCAGGCGCGGATCGATGAATACATCATTACTGTATACTCTTTCATATGTATGGCGCAATCCAATCTTTGATTTTTTTAAAAAAGTAATTCTTGACCTTGATAGTAATATATGTTAATCCTAGATGTAAAAATAGTAAAAAAAAAAAATACTAGGTATAAATTGTATGCTCGCCCATGAAATATGCAATCTAACATAAACAATATATATAGATATCGCAATTGGGGAGAGATTTCGATCAAAAGTATTGTGTGAAATCTTCGATTTTTTCTTTTCTCTTTCTCTATCCCTATCTCGTAGGTATAGCGTTTGAATCTTTTGCTAACAACCAATAACACTTTTAAAAATTACAAAATAATATATACTTAACAAAAAATAACCAAATTTTAAGAATAATAATATCTCATTTTTCTAATTATGTTTGCAAAAAATGGTATCAAAATTCAATCTCTAGTATATTTTTTGAGAAATACATATTTAATGTTAGTTTTTTTGCAAGATTATCTAACATTAAATATGTATTTCTCAAAAAAATACATTAGAGATTGAATTTTAATACAATTCTTTGCAAGCATGATTAAAAAATGAGATATTATTATCCTTAAAATTTGGTAATTTTTTGTTAAGTATATATTTTTCTTATAATTTTTTTTGTTAACAACTAATAATACTTTTAAAAAATCACAAAATAAATATACTTAGAAAAAAATTACAAAATTTTAAAAATAATAATATCTCATTTTTTTAATTATTCTTGCAAAAAAATATATCAAAATTCAATCTCTAAGATATTTTTTGAAAATATATATTTACTGTTGGACATTTTTGTCGCGTTTTTAAATTATTTAAAGGCATTTTTGTCGATAGTAAAATTTGGATGCATTTTTGTCAGTGTTTGAATAATTTGAGGACATTTTTGGTGGTTAAACCAAAAATTTGATTCTCAATTCAATTTAGCTTTTAAATTTTTAATTGATTCAAATTGAGTTAAATTTTATTTTGATTTTTGAAAATGGTAAGTTATACTGATTTAGTCTCTAACTTTTTAATTGCTACAATTTAGTTTTGAAATTTAAAAAAGTGCATTAGTGACATAGCTCAAGTCTTGCTACACTAGACATATTAAAACGACGTTGTACTTATTTTGGCGCTAAAGAAGGCACTAAACGATATTATTTTAGGGTTTGAACAATACTAAAATATTACCCCTCCCTTTTGAACAATATTAATTATTAAACATCTCAAACGACGTCGATTAGTGCCTTCATTAGTGCCAAAATGCGTATTGTATCGTTTTAATATGTCCAACGTGCCAAGGCTTGAGCCATGTCACTAACGGCGTTGAGTTCCAGCGACGAAAAATACACGAGAGACTATATTGGTGTATTTTTTTAATTTGGGGATGAAATTGTAACAATTGAAAAGTTAGGGACTAAATTAGTGCAACTCGCCAATTTCAAGGACCAAAGTGGGGCTTAACTCGACCCAAATTGTACCTTAAACTAAAACTTTAATGCATGACTCAAGTTGGTCCCTCCGTCCATTTCCGTTACCGGAGAGATGACATGACACAATTAAACGATGTCGTTTTGCTGTTTACGCCTAAACGACGTTGTTTTACTCTTCTCCCTCTTCTTCTTCCTCCTTTTCATTGTCACCACTCTCAATCATACCTTCCCAACCCCACCACCCTCACCACCACCACCCTCCTCCTCCTCCTCCTCATCTCTCCCTCCTCTTCTTCTTCCTCCTCTTCAATTTGATCAGTAAATCCTTTCTCTTCCTCTTCCTTCCTTTCTCCCCTTCTTCTAATCAATGCAATGACAAATGAAACAAATTGATTCTGTGACATCAAGCAACAATGGCTTCAGCAATAAATTTTAACCCACTTTCACTTTAACTCACTGCTGCTGCTACTTGTTAGGGTGGTAGAACATGCATGTGAGGTTGATGATGATGACGACAGGGCTTTTAAATACTCATTCATTGTCAAGTTAATTTACTATGATAAGGACGGGAATTTTTTGGATGGTCTAGGCCTTTTTTTGTAGTATTCTCTGGCTAAGGAGATCGAGGAAAAGGAAGATGGAGAAAAGGATGGCGGAGTGATGGTGGAATGGTGGATGAGCGGGAGGCAAGTAGGAGGAGGAGGATGGTGGTGGTTGATAAACCCCATTTCTAGGGCTTATCTTGTATTGATTTTAGGGGATTTTATCACCTTTTACCCACATTTATTCAATAAAAAAGTATGGTTTTATAACTTCTCCCTTAATTGTGCTTAAGAGTGAAAACATGTTTTCTAGGTCTTAAAATAAATAAATTTAATTCACCTTGATTCCATTAGATGCCTTGATATGTTTTTTAAGTGATTTAAGGTTTAGGAGGCAAAGATTGGATCAAGGGAATGAAGAAAGAAGCATGAAAAGTTGGAGAACTCATGAAAAAATGAAAGAACCGGAAAGCTGTCAAGCCGACCTCTTCGCACTTAAACGACCATAACTTGAGCTACAGAGGTCCAAATGATGCGGTTCCAGTTGGGTTGGAAAGCTAACATTCGGGGCTTCGAAACGATATGAGATTTGCCATAGTTGCTACACGTATGGTGGCGCGCACGCGCATAGTACGTGCACGCGCCGTTGCTGCCACCTAGTTCACTTAAAGCAAAACGTGGCCAGCGAATTCTAAAGCCTTGTGGGCCCAATCCAACTCATTTCTGATGCTATTTAACCCAAGAAATAAAGAGGGAAACATAGGTTAGTTACCATTAGTTTAGTTTAGCATAGTTTAATTTTAGAGTTAGTTTCTAGAGAGAGAAGCTCTCACTTCTCTCTAGAATTAGGATTAGGATTAGGTTTAGTTCTTAGATCTAGATTTTAATCTTTGCTTTCTTCTACTTCTACCTTTCAATTCCTTGTAGTTACATTCATTCTTCTACTCTTTTGTTGTAATTTCCTTTATGTTGTTCTTATATTTTGTTGTAAATCTAGTATTGTTCCTTCTACATTCTTCCAATTCAATAAGAGGTAATTCATAATAAATGTGTCTTCTTTGCTCTTCTATTGTTGATCTCTTGTTTTTGTAGTTATAGATTCCTTTAATTCTTGCATTTAATAATGTTTACTTCTATTGCACTTTATGTGTTTGTTGAAATGTCTCTTTTAGTTTTAGTGTAGATTTTGTTCCTATTGGCCTAGGTAGAGTAATTAGTGACACTTGAGTTATCTAATTCCTTTGTTGATTGATAATTAGAAGTTGCTAATTGATTTGAATGCCTCTAAAGCTAGTCTTTCCTTTAGGAGTTGATTAGGACTTGAGGAGGGGTTTGTACTAGTGACAAACAATCTTTTGTATGAAAGGATTTTTGATTGGTTTGGAAACTATACTTGCAACGAGAATTTATTTGTGAAATTCTATACCGTCAAAAATCTAATCATCAAAATGGCGCCGTTGCCGGGGAGTTGCAATGGTGTTATGTTATTGGTTATTGTATATATGTGAATATTGTGAATATGTTTGCTTTTTGCTTCTTTGTTAGTTTTTAGTTTGTTCTCTTTATTTGTTACTATTTTTTTGTTTTTGCCCTCTCTTACTATCATGAATTCCCACTTTAGCTATGAGTGTAGTTACAATTATGTTGTAGGTGATGAGAACTATAATGAGAATGTGTATCAAGGATGGGATAACCAAAGGTGGGAGGAGCCATATGCATATGATCAATCTTCATGGCAACAACCTCCACCAATGCACTATGAAGAAGAGCCATTCTATGATGCATACCAATCAAATGGCTATGGTGAATCTCCTTGTGA
>NC_029780.3:22046026-22047013 GCF_000817695.3 Arachis duranensis | reverse complement strand
CCACCATCCATTCTCTCATTCAAGTGGGTAAATTCCTTATACTCAAGCTTTATTATTCCCCTTGAATATGGTTTGCTTGAAACGGATGGTCAACTTAGATATATTTGTGGCTTTAAGAGTAAAAAGGAGATGGTTAGTGGTTGGAAGCAATATCCTAGGTTTATTATGGTCACATGTCCAAAGCTTGATAGCAAAGGTTGGTGTATAACTAGAGTACATGGGTCTAGAAGGATGTTTGGTCACTTTGTTGAGAATTCACCTTGCTCACCACCCACATGGATTAATGATAATCAACTTGGAGATGGGTGTGAAGACAAAATATGGGATCCGGGAACACATGAGGATCAACATTGGGAGCCCATGGTTTGTGAAGAACTCCATCAAAGCTTGGAGATATTAATCTTGAATGATGGAGCTTATTGGAAGTCTAAGCATTGGTGGATGTTCAAGGATGGATTCAAGCACAAGCCACCTTGAGGAGGAGCTCCCCATAAGTCCAACTTAAGGACAATAAATAAAAGTGCTAGGTGGGAGACACCCCACCATGGTAAAATCTTTTCATTTTCTCTTTTGTAAATATTTGGTAGAATTAGTCTAATTTCATGTTTTGTTTAGTTAGTTGAGCATATTTGGTAGTTTAATATGTTAAATAAGGTTTTATGGTGTTTTGGTAGCTGTTTGGAGGTTTGGAATGCTTGGATTGGTGCAAAAACATAGCAAAAAATTTTTTGAAAAACAGAGCACCATCCACGCGTACGCGCACTGCGTGCGTACGCGTACATCAAGCATTTTGGACCATCCACGCGCGCCCGCCATGCGTGCGTATGCGTGGATTGAGAAGTTCCACCCTCCCGCATTTTCCAGAGAGTTGTGCCTGCGCGGCGCCAACGTTGGGCCTGAGGCACAAACCTATTTGCGCGCTCGCGCACATGACGCGTACGCACCACTCTCGAAATAAGCCATCGACGCGCGCGCGCCATTTGTGCA
>NC_029780.3:22043525-22045905 GCF_000817695.3 Arachis duranensis | reverse complement strand
CCCCTCATCCAACACTTCCAAACACCATTAATAACCATTTATTTTAGTTAGTTAATTAGTTAGTTAGTTAGTTGATTATTTAGTCTTAGTTTTGTTTTCATTTTATTTTCTCTCTTTTCATCATAAGTGTTGGATTATTGACTTTGTTTACTATACATTGCTGCCCCTTATTGCCTAAATACTATTTTAGCATGAATGTTTTTAGATAATCTTTGTTGGATTCTATTATTGAGGTTATATTTTGCTACTTGGTTTTGAGTTTTTCATGCTTACCTTTTAAGAATACCAAGTGATGAGAATTGCCTTCGAGCTTGTAACTCTTTTTGAATTGCATGATTTGGCCACCATGTGATTTGAGCACTATTTTGTGATTAGGCAACTTCTTGATGGATGTTATGCATTTACCCTAATGCATTGTATTTCATGATTATATGCATCCATATGTTTTAGCTTGAATGTTTTCATGCTTCTCTAATGCTTGTTTTACCTTACAAGTTTACTTAAAGCATCTCAAGCACACTAGGATAAGTGAAGTGCATGCTTCTTTTGTGACATAACTTTTATGCTAATGTGTGTTCTAAACCGTGCAATTTAGAATTCACACACCTAATATTTCTTAATGTCACACTAATTCACTCATTCAATTCTAGTGATTTACCTCATTCCAACAATTATGCTTCCTTGCTTTTGTTTTCCCATCTTATGGTGTTATATTTTTGTTTTTCACAAATGATGCACCACAAGCAATAACGGAGGCAAGACTAAGAACACGCAGCAATCCGGAGATTCGCCGTACCCCCTTGCTCATCTTTGAGTGCACCGAGGACGGTGCAAACTTTTAAGTGTGGGGAGGTCGTCCGACCGATCGGCGATTTTGGGTGACAAATTTCTAATCTCAACATTTTTTTAGCATTTCATTCTAGGATTTTAGGATTTTTACTTGCATTTTCCTATTTTTGCATGCATATACACAATAAGCATAGTCAAAATAATGAAATTTTTCCAGGATTTCTATCTATAGGGCACCAATTGATTTGAGTGAAAATTTTTCATAGAACTTGCTTGAATTATATATCTTGTGGAACATGGTTTTTGAGCTAAGAACACAAGCAAGTGAGTTTTGAGTCTAATTGTGTGGTTACATCTTATAACCACCTATTTTTCCTTCTTGTGTGCATTATTCTCTTTCTATGATTGTAATCTTTGATTTGTTTGAATCTATATGTCCATTATTCCTTGTATTCATGCATTTATATGATTGAGGCCATCATTTCATTGAGCTCACTTACCCAAAAAGCCTTACCTTTTATATTCCTTTGTTAGCCAAATTTGAGCCTACGATTAACCCACTTGTTCTTAATTTTAGCACATTACAAGCCTAAAGCAAAAAACAATACAAGTCCTTAATTTGGATCTTTGATTAGCTTAGGCTAGTGTGTGTGAGTATCATTCAAGTATGGGAATCTTGGGACATTGGGGGAATAAAAGGGTAGTTTTGTATTTTTGTTGTAAATATTGGGAATGGGGTACATGCTCGTGTATTGATCAAATGTATAGACCTTATGCATTGATGCTCTTGTATAAAAAAAATGAATGAGAAAAACAAAAGAAAAAGAAAAGAAAAGAAAAATAATATGGAAAAGAAAAAAAAGAAAAAAAAGAAAAAAATAGAAAAAAGAAAGAAAAAGAAGAAAAAGAAAGAAATAAAAAGGGGACAAAATGCCCCAAAGCAAAGTGTAGCTCAATAAAATCAATGCATAAGTGTTGTGAAATGAAAAGGAAATGCATGAGTATGTGAAAAAGTGAAGAATGGGTAGTTGGTTAGAACTTAATCGTATAGGATGTCATAGGTTAGGTGGGAAGTCTAAGCTTATCAAAGATTCAAATCTCAAGCTCACTTAACCAAATATGCATCCTACCTTGACCCTAACCCCATTACAACCTAAGGAAAAGACCTCATGATAGATGTATGCATGCATGAGATATGCCCTTGTGCATATATGCTTCTTGGGAATTGATTTATTTTGACCAAGCAATTGCATTCATTTAGATAATTGCATATAGGTAGATTGCATTTAGTTAGTTCCATTGAATAAATGCCATGCCCCTTACTTCATTCTTGGTTTAAGCATGAGGACATGCTTGGTTTAAGTGTGGGGAGGTTGATAAACCCCATTTGTAGGGATTATCTTGTATTGATTTTAGGGGATTTTATCACCTTTTACCCAGATTTATTCAATGAAATAGCATGGTTTTGTATATCCTCCCTTAATTGTGCTTAAGAGTGAAAACATGCTTCTTAGGACTTAAAATAAATAAATTTAATTCACCTTGATTCCATTAGATGCCTTGATATGTTTGTTAAGTGATTTAAGGTTTA
>NC_029780.3:22019985-22043378 GCF_000817695.3 Arachis duranensis | reverse complement strand
AAACGACCATAACTTGAGCTACAGAGGTCCAAATGATGCGGTTCCAGTTGGGTTGAAAAGCTAACATCCGGGGCTTCGAAACGATATGAGATTTGCCATAGTTGCTGCACGTATGGTGGCGTGCACGCGCATAGTACGCGCACGCGCCGTTGCTGCCACCTGGTTCACTTAAAGCAAAACGTGGCCAGCGAATTCTAAAGCCTTGTGGGCCCAATCCAACTCATTTCTGATGCTATTTAACCCAAGAAATGAAGAGGGAAACATAAGTTAGTTACCATTAGTTTAGTTTAGCATAGTTTAATTTTAGAGTTTGTTTCTAGAGAGAGAAGCTCTCACTTCTCTCTAGAATTAGGATTAGGATTAGGTTTAGTTCTTAGATCTAGATTTTAATCTTTGCTTTCTTCTACTTCTACCTTTCAATTCCTTGTAGTTACATTCATTCTTCTACTCTTTCGTTGTAATTCTAGTGTAGATTTTGTTCCTATTGGCCTAGGTAGAGTAATTAGTGACACTTGAGTTATCTAATTCCTTTGTTGATTGATAATTGGAGAGATTGCTAATTGGTTTGGAGTGCACTAAAGCTAGTCTTTCCTTGGGAGTTGGCTAGAACTTGTGGCTCAAGTCAATTCATCCACTTGACTTTCCTTTATTTAGTAAGGGTTAACTAAGTGGTAGCAATGAACAATTCTCATCATAATTGAGAAGGATAACTAGGATAGGACTTCTAATTTTCATACCTTGCCAAGAGCCTTGTATGGTTGTTAGTTTATTTTCATCGCCATTTACTTTCATGCCTCTTATCAAAACCCCAAAACAACTCAACCCAATAACAAGACACTTTATTGTAATTCCTAGGAAGAACGACCCGAGGTTTAAATACTTCGGTTATTAATTTTAGGGGTTTGTACTAGTGACAAACAATCTTTTGTATGAAAGGATTTTTGATTGGTTTGGAAACTATACTTGCAACGAGAATTCATTTGTGAAATTCTATACCGTCAAAAATATAATCATCAGTGGTAGTAGTGAGAATGATAGAGTTGGAAAGGTATGATTGAAGGTGATAGCAATAGGATGGTGGGAGGTTCAGGCATTGAGGAGGAGGAAGAAAAAGGGGGGAGTAAAACAACGTCGTTTAGGCGCAAACAGCAAAATAATGTCATTTAATCGTGCCACGTCATCTATTCGATGACAAAAATGGATGAAGGGGCCAACTTGAGTCACACCTTAAATTTAAAGTTTCAGGGTACAATTTAGGTCAATTGAAAATTGAAGAGCTAAATTAAGTCGGAAGTCAAATTTTAAGGCCATTTTAAGTATTAACTCGTGGTTTATTACTATGTAATGACATTTTCAATATTAAAACCTATAAATCTTTAACTTTAGTTAAAAATATTTAAATAAAATAGGTTTAAGTTTGATGTTTAAATTATTTTACATAATTCTTTAATTAAAAGATATAAATACTGAATTTTTGGATTTTTTAAATAAATAAAATAAATAATTTGTAACAATTTTATGAAAATATACCTTATCTCTTATCTTGTTTACAGTGTAAACAAAATAAGCTTGCACGTATCTTGTTTACACTATAAGCGAGATAAGGCACGAGACGGCATCGCCGTATCACGTTAATACACGTGTTGTGTAAGGGTCTTATCTCTTTTACAGTGTAAACGAGATACATACAATTTTATTTTGTTTACAGTGTCCTTTGGAGTTGTTTTCCATCCATTTCTTCAAATTTTTCCGAACTTCTACCCTCTTCTAACCATATTATCATGGTTCTGAAAATCGGACCGGTCCGGCTAATCGAACCAGTCAAACTGGAAATCGCCCATAAAAAGGTTCGATCCACTACTACTAACCGTTGGAGAGAAACCCGTTCAAAAATTGCTGAATCGAACGAGAACCAGCCGGTTGAACCGGATTAGTAACCGGCCGGTTCTAAGAAAATGACGCTGTTTTGTGATTTAAAAAAAAAAGCCAAAGCCAAATCCTGAAACACCCATTTCACCGAATCAAGAATCATTCGTGCACCCCCATTGGTCCCTTCTTAAGCAAAGCAAAGAGAACCCTAGCCCTAGGATCTTTGCCAGTGTCGTCCCCAGGTTCTCGGTGCCTCCACTTCTTCCTTTTCCCCCTGTCTAGAACCCAGGTAGCTCGGCTCACCATCCCCATCTTCCTTGGCTTCTCTGTTCGTGGCTTGGAGCAGCTCGCTGTTGGGTTGCCGCTTGCCGTCAGCTCACCTCTCAACGTCGTCTCGCCAGTTGCCATCCGTGTCTCTGTCGAAGGTTAGTGATGGATCTATTTAATTTTGGTTCAGGTTACTAATGAGTGATGAGTGATGGCTCTATTTAATTTTTCTTCTGGTTACTGATGGGTCTGTTTAATTTTGCTTCGCATCCGCTTCTTCCTTTTAATTTTGCTCTATTTACTGATGAGTAATGGCTCTATTTAATTTCTGAATGCTTGGTTCTTCTTGTTCTTTTTAATTTCTGGAATTTTTGTTCAAATTTTTGTGTCATGTTTTGTAATGTTTTATAATGTTGCTGTTTTGTAATTGCTGGTTGCTAGGTGCAGATTTAGTGTACTATTTTGGAATGTTTATGTACTAATGTTTGTTGCTATTTTGTCATTGCTGGTTACTGGTTGGAGGTTTAGTGTGATTATTGGTTAATATTTTGTAATATTTGTTGTTGAATGCTGATTGTTGAGTTCATATATGGTCTTGTTGCTGAATGTTGTTTGTGCTAAATGCTAAATGTTTGTTGTTGAATACTGCTACTGTTTTTAATAAGACATGGATAGTGTAGTATTTTCTATTTCTTTCCCTTACTTCTGAAGTTCATTGTTTTAGAAGGTTCAGTGTTGGCTTCAACTTTCAAATGGAAATTGGGAGCTGGTGAAGATAATAACATCTTCTGGAACTGAGTCTGTTGTTTCACTGCCTGATGGAAAAGTAAGATATGATCTAGAATTACCATAGTACACAATGATGTTTGTTCCATCTAGCTTGACTCAGTGAGACAACTGGAAAATGTTCTTTTAATTTAACCTGGTTAATCATATCTTGTACAATTTAGACAAAAGCAGGGCCTATTTTGGTTGCCATAAATTCCTTCAAGAAAGTTTCTCTGTATTGTAATGATTATATTAAAGCCTACAAGCGTAAGAATTAAAAGGGCCTGTTTTGTTTTACTTTTTTACTTAGCTACATTAAGACAATATTCTCTATTTTTAACTTGTGCATTGCAATTCAATCCAACTATTTTTAATGGAAGTATAATTATGTTACTTGTCAACATATTTGCCACAAGTTTTTTAGTATTTTGATGATTAATTATATTTAGTTGGTGATATTTTATATAGCATTTTAAATTTGAAAGATACTTTATGATGTTTATTTATAATGTATTTATTATTTTATTAAGGAACGGTTTTTTTAGTTGAACCACAGTTAGATCAGTTAGACCAGTAAACCAGTGAATCAGTGACTAAAGCGGTTCGATGATCGGTCTGATTTTCAGAACCTTGCATATTATCGACTTACTAGGTGAGCATGGTGTGTGTAAATGCACATGATCTGAACATCAACCTCCTAAACACGACATGGCACATCGCAGGGGTAGCTGACTTCGAGGTTAGTGTTGTTGTCTTTGTATTTATATTAGAGCATGTATGAGAGAAGTCATAATTATAGTACTTTTATAGAATTAGTGTACAAGACATGTTAGTTGGATGAATATATTGTTAGGAAGGGTTGATAGGGTTTGCTTTTAGTAATTTAAGTTTATTTATTAATTTCATGTTTATTAATTTTGTTATTAACTAAGGCTTAGTTTGGTAAAATTTTTACTGTTCAAAAGTAGCTTATAAAAGTTAACTTTTAAAAGATGGCTTTTTAAAAGTTGTAGCATTTATGTTTGGTAAATCAAATAAAAAATAGCTTTTAATAAACACAAGCAACATCAATTGCATTTGGTAAAATAGCTTTTAAAATTTAAAAATACTATAATAGACATAAATGTAAGCATTAAATTTGAAAATTAGTTAACATATGAGGTTATATTAGACTTTTAAACTTTGAAAAGCTCTATCTTAGGTGCTTTCAAAAGTACCTCGATCTTTTAAAAGCTGCAAGCACAAGCACAAGCAGATAGTCTTTTTGATTTACCAAATACAAAATAAGGAGTTTGAGCTTTTAAAAAGTACAAACACCTCTTCAAAAAGCTTTACCAAATCAAGCCTAAGTTGATGTTTATTAATTTACTAAGTAAATATTTCTACTCATTTGTTGAATTTGTTTCTACTTATTTATTAATTTAGTTATTAATTCAATAGACGTATGGTATTTTGGTTATTAATTATTTAGTACAATTTTTTTATTTAAATTAATTATACATGTTCACTAATAAAGTTATTAATTAATTAAGTAAATATTTTTATTTAAGTTAATTTATTAAATAAATATTTCTACTCATTTGTTAAATTTATTTTTACTTATTTATTAATTAAGTTTATTAATTAATTAGTTGTGTAGTATCTTAGTTATTGTTGATAAATCTCTACCATTGGGAAGGAAAGAAAATCTCCTCATGATCGTTACCTGTAAACAAGTTCGGAAACTTCTGTCTTATGTCCCCTCCATTCCCATGAGTAGTCCCTTGAGCTGCAGCTACCCCATGCCACTTTTACCAGTCATATCCTCTTATTCCTTAGTTGCTTTACGCTTTTGTCTACAATTTCCATGGTTGGTAGATCAAAATCTATGTCATCCTTCAGCGCTACATCCTCTTGTCGCAACACATGGGTTGGATCGTACTAGTATTTTCAGAGTTGAGACATGTGGAATATGTTTTGTAGTCTTGATAGATTTAGAGGTAGGTGATAAACCCCATTTGTAGGGTTTATCTTGTATTGCTTTTAGGAGATTTTATGACCTTTTACCCACATTTATTCAATGAATTAGCATGATTTTGTGATTGTCTCCTTCTTTGTGCTTAGATGTGAAAACATGCTTTTTAGGCCTTTAACTTGATGATTTTAATCTCCCTTTGATTCTACTAGATGCCTTGATGTGTTTGTTAGTGATTTCAGATTGAGAAGGCTAGGAATGGATCAAAGGAGTGAAGAGGAAAGCATGCAAAGTGGAGAAATCATGAAAAGTCAAAGAAGTTGAACTCGCCCATGGACGCGCGCGCGCACCTGGCGCTTACGCGCACCTTGCGAATTACCCCATGGACGCGTACGCGAGCTGCGCGCGTACGCGTCGATGCTGGAATATGATTTTTTAATGAAAACGTGGCCAGCGAATTCAAAACGGTTGTGGGGCCCAATCCCAACCAACTTTGGCACCACAGATGCTATTTAAAGCCAAGGATTGAAGAGCAAAGGGATTCCATTCATTCACACTCATTAGGATTAGTTTAGAGTTAGTTTTAGAGAGAGAAGCTCTCACTTCTCTCTAGGATTAGGATTAGGATTAGGTTTAGTTCTTAGATCTAGATTTAGATTCATCTTTTTCTACTTCTATCTTTTAATTCCTTGTTGTTACATTCACTCTTCTTCTATTCTTTTGTTGTAATTTTCTTTATGTTGTTTCTATGCTTTGTTGTAGATCTACTAATGTTTCTTCCATTTTCTTTCAATTCAATTCAAGGTAATTCATAATAATTGTGTTTCTTTTGATTGTTGTTGTTAATTCCTTTCAATAATTGTTGTTAGATTCTATTCTTGTTGTCAATTTGCTTTGCTTTTCTTTTGTACCTTCCAAGTGTTTGATGAAATGCTTGGTTGGGTTTTAGTGTAGGTTTTGTTCCTCTTGGCCTTGGTTGAGTAATTAGTGACTCTTGAGTTATCTAATTCCTTTGTTGATTGATAATTAGAAGTTGCTAATTGATTTGAATACCTCTAAAGCTAGTCTTTCCTTTAGGAGTTGATTAGGACTTGAGGAATCAAATTGATTCATCCACTTGACTTTCCTCCATGGTTAGAGGTTACCTAAGTGGGAGTAATGGACAATTTGTTATCACAATTGAGGAGGATAACTAGGATATGACTTCTAGTTCTCATATCTTGCCAAGAGCTTTGTTAGTTGTCAATTTATTTTCTTTGCCTTTTATAATTCTTGTCTAAAATCTTAAAAACCCCAAATATAACTCACAACCAATAACAAGACACTTCATTACAATTCCTAGAGAGAATGACCCGAGGTTCAATACTTCGGTTTATAAATTTTAGGGGTTTGTTTTAATGACAAACAACCTTTTGTATGAAAGGATTATTAATTAGTTTAGAAACTATACTTGCAACGAGAATTCATTTGTGAAATTCTATACCATCAAAAATCCAATCATCAAAATGGCGCCGTTGCCTAGGAAGTGGAGATTGCAATGAAGAGATGTATCAAGGATGGGATAATCAAAGGTGGGAGGAGCCATATGCATATGATCAATCTTCATGGCAACAACCTCCACCAATGCACTATGAAGAAGAGCCATTCTATGATGCATACCAATCAAATGGCTATGGTGAATCTCCTTGTGATTTTCAAGAACCACCACCATATGCCTATGAATCATATCCTCAACATAGCCCTCAACCATACTCATAAGCCTCTTTTCACCAAATACCTTCATATGACCATAATCCATATCCACCATACCAATCACCTTTTGAGCCATATGAGCCACACATAGAACCGCCACCATTCCAACCTCAATACTTCCAAGAACCACCTTCAATAAATAAAAAATTTCAACCACAAGATGAATTCTACCTTCCACCACAATCTCACATGGAAGAATGCTCATGTCCATCGATCCAAGAGCCATATGATCCCTATCATGATATCCAAGCGGTACAAGAGTCAAGGAATCGTCTCAAGAAAGCATTGAATCAATTTCAAGCAACCATGGAGCATGTTGTACAACAAGTGGAAAAAGTGGAGAATATTGAATCACCACACCCTAATTATGATGAACCACCTTCCTATTATGAACCCTTCCCCCAAAATGATGAACCCTTCCATCCACCCCAACCTCCAATAGATGACATCCTTGATGTCCTTGTGTAAGGACAAGAGGAGATGACAAGGGATGTGCAACAATTCATGACCGCCTTGGACGAGGTGGTAAACCGGCTAGCATCCCAACTTTTGGACACTCAAGGAACTCTCATGGCTACATGTGGAGAATCAAAAGAAGAGCATAGCATGAAGGAGGGATTGGAAACTCCAGTGGAAAAGGAGGAATGCTACTTTGTGTTAGAACAATTGGAGGAACCTATGGCTATTGAACAAAAGGAAGAAGTGGTTGAAGACTTAGGAGATGCTGAACCTCCATGGGAACCTAGAGTTATAGAAAACCCCTCCAAGAAGATTGAAATTGATGTTGATGAGGGATGTGCACAACCTCCAAGACATATCCCATATGAAGACTTGGAAGGAATAGAGCAAGAATTGAGTTCCCTTGGTGATGAAGATCAAGCATCAAATCCTAGTGGTGGTGAATCCTTTGAACTTGAAAAATCTTCTCCCGATGAAGAAGAGAGCGATGTGGAGGTAGATTTCTCTCAACCTCTCATTTATGATTTGAGTGATGGAGAAGAGTTAGATGGAATTGACGAACAAAGGATTGAATTTGAAAAATCTTGTGAAGAGGTGGAAGTCCTTAGAAAAAGAAGAACGAAAGTTGAGTGCACTTTGTCAAGATCTTTGGAAGCTTCTTTGCCCAGGTTGTCATCTATTCCTTCACTTGAGTGGGTAAAACTCATTACTATTAGCTTTATTGTCCCACTTGAGTATGATTTGCTTGAAACGGATGGTCAACTTAGGATGATTTGTCGGATAAAGCATAAGAGAAAAATGTTTAGTGGATGGCGTTGTAAATCAAGGCTCATTTTGGTTGATACCTCAAAGCTTAGATGCAAGGGTTGGGCTAGTTCTCACTTGAATGGGTCTAAAAGGAGAATTTGGTATTACCTTGAGAATTCATCTTGCTTACCATCCGGATGGACTAATAATGATGATCAACCTCAAGACGGGTGTGAAAATAAAGTGTAGGATCCCGGATTAGAAAAAGAGGATCAACTTTGGGAGCCCCAAGCTTATGAAGAACTCCATCAACACTTGGCTCAATCCATAAGAAATCTTGGGACACAATGGAGAACCAAGCATTGGTGGAAGTTCCAAGATGAATACAAGCACAAGCCACCTTGAGAGGAGCTCCCCATAAGTCCAACTTAAGGACAATAAACAAAAGTGCTAGGTGGGAGACACCCCACCATGGTAATATCATTTCATTTTTTTTTCTTTTGTAAATATTGGTAGAATTAGTTTAATTTCGTGTTTTGATTAGTTTGTTGTGTATAGTTGATAGTTTAGTATGTCAAATAAGGTTCTAAGGTGTTTTGGTAGCTGTTTGGAGGTTTAGAATTCTTAGATTGGTGCAAAAACATAGAAAAAATTTGAAAAACAGAGCACCATCCATGCGTACGCGCGCATTAAGCATTTTCGCCAACCCATGTGGAGGTGCCATGCACGCGTACACGTGGATTGAGAAGTTCCATCTTCCAGCCAAAACCCGAGAGTGAGGCCTGCACTGTGCGAACATTGGGCCTAAGGCACAAACCAATCCACGCGTGCGCGCACCTGGCGCGTACACGTCCTTGATGTCACCTGCCCTCCTGGTACATTTTCCAGAGAGTTATGCCCACGCCGTGCCTTTGGCACAACCCCACTCGCGCACACACGTACATGACGTGTACGTGCCACTCTCGAAATAAGCTACCGACGCGGACACGCCATGTACGCGTACGCGCAGATGTCCTTTCTTCAACATATCTCTTCTCTTCCCCTCTTTCCATTTCTTTCCTTCTCTTTTCTTCCTCCCTTCTTCTACCCTTCATCCAACACTTCCAAACACCATTGATAACCATTTATTTCAGTTAGTTAGTTAGTTAGTTAGTTAGTTAGTTAGTTAGTTAGTTAGTTATTTGATTAGTTAGTTTTTGTTAGTTTTCATTTCATTTTCTCTTCTTCATTATAAGTGTTGGATTGTTATTCTTCTTTACCATTAATTGCTGCTGAGTATTAAAAAGGGATGTTTTCTTAACATCATTATGTTTATAAACTTTGTTAGATTCTATGATTGAGGTTATATTTTGCTACTTGGTTTTGAGTTCTTCATGCTTACCTTTTAAGAATGCCAAGTGATGAGAATTGCCTTCGAGCTTGTAACTCTTCTTGAATTACATGATTTGGCCACCATGTGATTTGAGCCTTATTCTGTGATTAGGCAACCTCTTGATGGATGATGTTGTGCATTCACCTTAATGCATTGTGCTTCTTGTTCATATGCATCCATATGATTATAGCTTGAATGCTTTCATGCTTCTTTAATGCTTGTTTTACCGTACAAGTTCACTTAAAGCATCTCAAGCACACTAGGATAAGTGAAGTGTATGCTTCTTTTGTGACATAATTTTTATGCTAGTGTATGTTCTAAACTGCGCAATTTAGAATTCACACACTTATTTGTCATTAATGTCACACTAATTCACTCACTCAATCCTAGTGATTTACCTCATTCCAACATTGTATGCTTCCTTACTTTTGTTTTCTCATCTTATGGTGTTGTTTTCTACCTTTCATGATGGATGCACCACAACAATAACGGAAGCAAGACTAAGAATACATAGCATCGGTTGACCTACCAGCTGAAGGTAGCAATCCGGAGAGTCGCCGTACCCCCTTGCTCATCTTTGAGTGCACCGAGGACGGTGCAAACTTTTAAGTGTGGGGAGGTCGTCCGACCGATCGGCGATTTTGGGTGATAAACTTCTAATCTCAACACTTTTGCATTTCATTTTAGGTTTTTTTTTTTTGGATTTTTACTTGTATTTTTTTATTTTGCATATATATACATAATAAGCTTAGTCAAAATAATGAAATTTTTCAAGAATTCTATCTATAGGGCATCTTAATTGATTTGAGTGAAAACTTTTCATAGAACTTGCTTGAATTATATATATTGTGGATCATGTTTTGAGCTAAGAACACAAGCAAGTGAGATTTGAGCCTAATGGTGTGGTTACATCCTATAACCACTTATTTTCCTTTCTTGTGTGCATTATTCTCTTTTTATGATTGTAATCTTTGATTTGTTTGATTCTTTATGTCCATTATTTTGTGTATTCATGCATTTATATGATTGAGGCCATCATCCAATTAGCTCACTTACCCAAAAAGCCTTACCTTTTATACTCCTTTGTTAGCCAACTTTGAGCCTACGATTAACCCACTTTGTTCTTAAATTAGCACATTACAAGCCTTAAAGCGAAAAACAATAAATGTCCTTATTTGGATCTTCGAATAGCTTAGGCTAGTGTGTGTGTATCATTCAAGTGTGGGAATCTAGGGACATTGGCGGAATAAAAGTCTAGTTTTGTATTTTTATTAAAATCATTGGGAATTGGGCACATGTTCATGTATTGATAAAATGTATAGACCTTATGCATTGATGTTCTTGTATATAATTTGAAAGAAAAAATGAGAAAAAGGAAAGAAAAAAAGAAAATAATATGGAAAAGAAAAGAAAAAAATAGAAAAAGAAAGAAAAAGAAGAAAAAGAAAGGAATAAAAAGGGGACAAAATGCCCCAAAACAAAGTATAGCTCAATAAAATCAATGCATAAGTGTTGTGAAATGAAAAAGGGATACATGAGTACGTGAAAAAGTAAAAAATGGGTAGCTAGGTTAGAATTAGGTGGGAAGTCTAAGCTTATCAAAGATTCAAATCTCAAGCTCACTTAACCAAATATACATCCTACCTTGACCCTGACCCCATTACAACCTAAAGAAAAGACCTCATGATAATTGTATGCATGCATGAAATAAATGTTGATTGTTAGAAGAAGAACAAATATTCGAAAGCATGATTAGGAGAGAATTGAGTGAATCGACCCTAAACACTTGAGCGAATAGAGTGCAAACACTACCGGTGAGGGTTCGACTGCTCAATTACATGTTTCCACTTACACTCATCAACTTTTCATGCAAGTTTGTAAAAATATTTAATAACTCAATTCAATTATGGATTAGACTTGCTAGTCCTTAGCCCTCGTGCATATATGCTTCTTGGGAATTGATTTATTTTGACCAAGAAATTGCATTCATTTAGATAGTTGCATTTAGATAGGTTACATATAGTTTAGTTCCATTGAATAAATGCCATACCCTTACCTCATTCTTAGTTTAAGCATGAGGACATGCTTGGTTTAAGTGTGGGGAGGTTGATAAACCCCATTTGTAGGGTTTATCTTGTATTGATTTTAGGGGATTTTATGACCTTTTACCCACATTTATTCAATGAATTAGCATGATTTTGTGATTGTCTCCTTATTTGTGCTTGGATGTGAAAACATGCTTTTTAGGCCTTTAACTTGATGATTTTAATCTCCCTTTGATTCCACTAGATGTCTTGATGTGTTTGTTAGTGATTTCAGATTGAGAAGACTAGGAATGGATCAAAGGAGTGAAGAGGAAAGCATGAAAAGTGGAGAAATCATGAAAAGTCAAAGAAGTTGAACTTGCCCATGGACGTGCGCGCACCTGGCGCTTACGCGGACCTTGCGAATTACCCATGGACGCGTACGCAAGCTGCGCGCGTGATGAGAGGATTTTTGCGTGGTCTAGAATTCAGAATAAACTCCTGTTGCAAGTATAGCTTCTAAACCAACAAAAGTCCTTTCATACAAACGTTTTGGTTGTCACAAGTAACAAACCCCTAAATAAATTGATAACCGAAGTATTTAAACCTCGGGTCGTCTTCTCAAGGAATTACAGGGAGGTATGTTCTTATTATTGGTTATAAGTTTGTAAATTGGGGTTTTAGAGTTTGGGCAATGGGTACAAGCATATTTAAATGACAAGTAAAATAAATTAACAATAATAAAATCTCTTGACAAGGTATAAGAACTGGAAGTCCTATCCTAGTTATCCTTATCAATTGTGATGAGAATTGGATTTTTCTCCCACTTTGTTAACCTCTAACTATGAAGGTAAGTTAAGTGGATGAATTAATTCGAATCCTCAAATCCCAGTCTTTCCTTGGGAAAAGTAAGAGTTATTGGATCTCGAATCAATTCTTGAATTAATGAAATGAAAAAATCCAATTTTCAATCAACAATGAGTTTGATAACTCAAGAGTCACCAATTACTTAACCAAAGCCAAAAGGGAAATTATCTAAATTAAATAAAAAGCATTCATAAATAAAACAATCATAAACTGAGATACCTCAAATAACATTAATTAAGAAAATCAATCTAAACATGGAACATTGAAAATAAATAAATTCAAAGAACATTGAACCTGGGATTGAGAGTCACTCCTAAAACTAAGAGAAGTCATAAATCCTAATCCTAAGAGAGAGGAGAGAACCTCTCTCACTAAAAACTACATCTAAAATTGTGAAAAGTGAATTATGAGAGCATGATGAGCCTCTGCAAGTTCCCTGACTTTAATCTGTGTTTCTGGGCCGAAAACTGGGTTAAAATGCGGCCCAAAATCTCTGCCAACGACTTTTGTAATTCTGCAGATTGCGCACATCACGCGATCGCGTCATCCATGCGGACGCGTCATTCGCATTTTTCCTTGCCACGCGTTCACGTCGTCCACGCTTCCGCGTTATTCGTGCAGCTTCCAATCCGCGCGGTCGCGTCAGGCACGCAATCGCGTCACTCTGATTTCTTTTATTTCACACGGTCGCGTGAGCCATGCGACCGCGTGACTTCTCGCTGGTCATCTCCTTAATTCCTTGTGTTCCTTCCATTTTTGCATGCTTCCTCTTTATTCTCTAAGCCATTCCTGCCCTATGAAGCTTGAAACACTTAACACACAGATCAAGGCATCGAATGGTAATAGGAGAGGATTAATATTTGCTAAATTAAGACCAAAGAAGCATGTTTTCAATCATAGAACTAAACTAGGAAGGAATTGTAAAATCATGCAAATCATATGAATAAGTGGGTGAAAAGCTTGATAAAATCACTCAATTAAATACAATATAAACCATAAAATAGTGGTTTATCAACCTCCCCACATTTAATCATTAGCATGTCCTCATGCTAAACTCAAGGAGATTAAACAAATGAACTGGGAAAGACAAGACTCATGCAATGTAACCTATGAATGTGAATGCAACTACATGCTAAAATGATTCTATCACTTGATGAAAAAGTAAATAAATCTTTCAAGAATAAATATGAACTGGACTTCACTAATTCAAATCACAAAATACAATACAAATAACTTGCAAGAAGAAGATAGCTCATGAAAGCAGGGAACATAGAATTGAGCGTTGAACCTTTACTGGTAGTGTATATCACTCTAACTCTCAAGTGTCTAGGGTCAATTCTCTCAATTCTCTACCAATCTTGCTTTCTATAGCTTGCTCTTCATCTAACAATCAACAAAAATTCAATGCACCAATACACAAATCAAGAGGTCTTTCAAGGGTTGTAATGGGGTTAGGGTCAAGGTAGGATTGTATTTGGCCAAGTGCACTAAAATCTGAATCCTTAATTAACATAAACTTTCCACCTAACTCAAGACAATTCATTTAATTAAAATACAAAATCCAACTTCCCATTAACTGTGTTTACTACATATTTATGCATTCCAAGTTTTGAGTGCAGCTCATATGCATTGATTTCACTATTTATTTTGGGGCATTTTGTCCCCTTTTATTAATTGCTCTTTTCTTTTTTTTCTTTTTCACTTTTTTTTTTCAATGCATATGATTAAAGTATTGAATGCAATAATATGTGCTCAACCATTATTTTGCACAATTTCACTAAAATATACAACACCCAATTATTCAAACCAAATATTTTCAAACCTAACTTCCCCACACTTAAATCATGAGCACTTTTACTAGTCTAGGCTAACCAAGGATTCAAATTAAGGACATTATTATTTTTCGCTTAGAGTTAGTAATGAGCTAAAGTAAAGAACAAATGGGTATATTAGGCTCAAATTGGTTTGCAAAGGATAATGAAAGGGTAAGGCCATATGGGTATGTAACCTTAGTGAAACAAGGGCCTCAATCATATCAGTGCATGCATACATCAAACAATGGAAATATAGAATTAAGCAAGACAAGATCACAATTTTAGAGAGAAAAACACACACCAAACATAAAATATTGGTTGATAAAATGCAACCAATCAAATAGGCTCAAAATCTCACTGGTTTTGTGTGTTCGAGCTCCAAACTATGTTCCAAAATTAGATTTCTTCAAACAAGTTTTTCAAAAAGTTTTATTCAAATTAGTGAAATATTATAAAAATTTCTTGAAAAAGAAAATATTACTTTAACCAAGTGGTAAAATATGCACAAAAAGAAACAAACATGCAATCAAACATGCAAATGCAACAATGAAAAACAAAAATTGGTGTTGAGAAAGGACTAACTAACCTGTAGAGATCGGTATCGACCTCCCCACACTTAAAGGTTGCACCGTCCTCGGTGCATGCTGAGATGTACAGGTGGGCGGGGGTTGTTCCAACTGATGCTTCTCTCCAAAGATTGTGCAGATGGACTTGTCTTGTCTCCCCATGTAAACGTCTTTTGGTTTCCCTCCGGGTGGCCATCCTGAAAGAAAAAGGGAAGAAAAATAACCCAGAAATAAGGATAAGAAAATAAATGAAGTATGGATGGGTTAATGCCAAATGATAAGGGTCTCATTTTCATGGAAGCTTCAACATGTACGTGAGAAAATAATAGAAGTCATGGCATGCCAATGGTACAAAATGTACAACAATGGGGAAGAGAGTGGGTAATGAAAGACAATGTAAGCTCATGTCAATGCAAAAGAAATACAGGTATCATAAAAGATTGACATTGACAGAAAAATAGCATCACCCAACATTGTAAAACAAGTCACTAAAAATTATACCAGAAAAGATGCAACAGTTAAATAAGAAAATCAACACCAAAGGAAAAATAAAAAATTTAGAAAAGAAAAATAGGCACTAAATTAAAATGCAATGAATGAAATATGCAAATAAATAAAATGAAAGATATGAAGAATGAGAAGGGAAAGAAGTGAATAAGAGAGGAGGGAGGAAAAAATTAGGATTGGGGGAAGAAATGATAAGATATTTGGCAAATTAGGATTGAGCTGTGCGGCGCAAGCGACGCGGACGCGTGGGGAACGCGACTTGCGCTTTAAGTCAATCGACGCGGTCGCATGACACATGTTATGCTTCTGGCGCGAGTGCAGCCTCGCGCCTGCACAACTCTCTGTTCGAATTATCTTATTTGCCAAATTTGGGGTGACACGATCGCATGGGGCATGCGATCGCGTGAGTGGGCTTTAAAAGAATATGACGCGGTTGCGTGGGTCACGCAGCCGCGTGGGTAGAATTTTGCGTTCAGCACCAATCCAGCACCACTCTAGCACAATAATTGGTTGTGCACCCTTTTACGTCGAAATCCAGTGCACGCGGCCGCGTGGGGCACGCGGTCGCGTGGGAGGCCATTATTCCCATATGATGCGGTTGCGTCAGCGACGCGGTTGCGTGGGACGATTTGTGCCACTGGCACGCCTCCAGCCATGCTCCAGCGTGACTCTCTGTTCGTTTTTATTTTCTCCCCTCTCCTTGCGACGCGGACGCGTCGCTGATGCGGTCGCGTCCTGTGGCATTTTTTTTTGGATGAAAAATGCAGAATGCAATGCTAATATGAATGTTATACAAAACTCCAGGTTCAATATAATAAGATAAAAGAAGACTCGGAAACAAATAAAACTAGATAAAAATGAAAAAGAAACGATCATACCATGGTGGGTTGTCTCACACCTAGCACTTTTAGTTAAAGTCCTTAAGTTGGACATTTGGTGAGCTCCCTGTTATGGTGGTTTATGCTTGTACTGATCTAGGAATCCCCACCAATGTTTGTACTTTCAGTAGCCTCCGGGGTCCCAAACTAAGCATGTAAAGCCCTTTAGAAGCTTCAAACAGATTCTTAGGATCCCGGGGTGACAAATGTCAGAACAGATTCCAGGATCCCAAACCTTACTTTTACACCCGTTTTTGTCTCGATCTGCATTTTTCCAGCCGGGTGAAAGGTGATCTGAATTCTCACTGCAGCGACCAAACAGCTTCCTAGACCCATTCAGTTGAGGTTCACACCAACCTTTGCATTTAAACTTAAAGCTTCCAACCATAATGAACCTTGCAGGACAATTCTTACCACTGGCCATCTTCCGGTAGCCCATATTCAAGTGGAATTAGAAAGCTAAGGGATATGAATTTTACCCACTTGAATGTTGTGAAGGATGATGGCAACTTAGGGGGAGGTATTTTTAATGAAATTGCAAGCTCCACTCCCTTGTGCTCTTCTCTGATAATTACCACCTCTTTGCAAGTTTCTTCAATTTCAACCTCTTCCTCTTGGTAACTTTCTTCCAATTCAATCTCCTCTTCATTGCTCTCCAAGGGCATGGGAGGTTGTGCTTCTTCTTCTTGAATCTCCATCTCTTGATCAACCTCTTCCAAGTCGTCAACTGTGATATGCTTTGGAGGTTGTACACCCTCCTCAGCATCAATTTCAAACGTCTTGGAAGGGGGTTCTATGACTGGACTTTCCCATGGAGGTTCTGCATCTCCTAAATCTTTAACCACTTCTTCCTCTGCAACTATTATAGCTTCCTCCACGTGTTCCAGTACAAAGTCATGCTCCTTATTATCCACTAGAGTCTCTAGTGTCTCTTTCATGCTACGTTCTTCATTAGATTGTCCACATGAAGCCATGGGGGTTCCTTGAGTGTCCGAATGTTGGGAAGCTAATTGATTTATCGCTTGATTCAATTGATGAAGGGTTGCATAAAATTTTTTCATTATTTTCTTGAGACAATCCCTTGATTCTTGTTCCGCTTGGGTATCATAAGTAGGACCATAAGACTCTTGGATTGATGGATATGGAGATGGCAAATATTGAGGTGGTGGTTCTTGGGAGTAATTGGGTTGGAATCGGGGTGGTTCTATATATGGTTCATATGGCTCATAAGGTGGTTGGTATGGTGGTTGAGGGTTAGGGTCATATGGAAGTGAATGGTGAAAAGGGACTTGTGAGTATGGTGGTCCAAAGCTATATTGAGGAGGGGGTTCATAGGCGTATGGTGGTGGTTGTTGATAGTCAAAAGAGTGCTCACCATAGCCATTGCCTTGATATGCATCACAGAATGATTGTTGATAGTCCATTGGAGGTGGTTGTTGCCATGAGGGTTGATCAAATCCTTGTGGCTCCTCCCATCTTTGATTGTTCCAACCTTGATGCCTATTCTCATTGTAATTTCCTCTTCCTACAACATAATTGTAACCAGACTCATAGCCAAAGGGGTGAGAGTTCATAGTAGTGAGATAAAATAAAAATAAAAATTAATAAAATAGAAAATATTTTGAAAAAGATATGATTTTTGAAAAAAATATGATAAGATTTTTTAAATTTAAAACTAAGATAAGATAAGATAAAAAAATTTAAAATAAAAAACTGAATTTTTTTTTTGAAAAGTATTTACAATAACCAATAATAAGGCACACGTTTGCAATTCCCCGGCAACGGTGCCATTTTGATGAGAGGATTTTTGCGTGGTCTAGAATTCAGGATAAACTCCCGTTGCAAGTATAGCTTCTAAACCAACAAAAGTCCTTTCATACAAACGTTTTGGTTGTCACAAGTAACAAACCCCTAAATAAATTGATAACCGAAATACTTAAACCTCGGGTCGTCTTCTCAAGGAATTGCAGGGAGGTATGTTCTTATTATTGGTTATAAGTTTGTAAATTGGGGTTTTGGAGTTTGGGCAATGGGCACAAGCATATTTAAATGACAAGTAAAATAAATTAACAATAATAAAATCTCTTGACAATGTATAAGAACTGGAAGTCCTATCCTAGTTATCCTTATCAATTGTGATGAGAATTGGATTTTTCTCCCACTTTGTTAACCTCTAACTATGAAGGTAAGTTAAGTGGATGAATTAATTCGAATCCTCAAATCCCAGTCTTTCCTTGGGAAAAGTTAGAGTTATTAGATCTCGAATCAATTCTTGAATTAATGAAATGAAGAAATCCAATTTTCAATCAACAATGAGTTTGATAACTTAAGAGTCACCAATTACTTAACCAAAGCCAAAAGGGAAATTATCTAAATTAAATAAAAAGCATTTATAAATAAAACAATCATAAACTGAGATACCTCAAATAACATTAATTAAGAAAATCAATCTAAACATGGAACATTGAAAATAAATAAATACAAAGAACATTGAACCTGGGATTGAGAGTCACTCCTAAAACTAAGAGAAGTCCTAAATCCTAATCCTAAGAGAGAGGAGAGAACCTCTCTCACTAAAAACTACATCTAAAATTGTGAAAAGTGAATAATGAGAGCATGATGAGCCTCTGCAAGTTCCCTGACTTTAATCTGTGTTTTTGGGCCAAAAACTGGGTTGAAATGCGGCCCAGAATCTCTGCCAGCAACTTTTGTAATTCTGCAGATTGCGCACATTACGCGATCGCGTCATCCATGCGAACGCGTCATTCGCGTTTTCCCCTACCACGCGCTCGCGTCGTCCACGCTTTTGCGTCATTCGTGCAGCTTCCAATCCGCCGGTCGCGTCAGGCACGCGATCGCGTCACTCTGATTTCTTCCATTTCACGCGGTCGCGTGAGCCAGGCGACCGCGTGACTTCTCGCTGGTCATCTCCTTAATTCCTTGTGTTCCTTCCATTTTTGCATCCTTCCTCTTTATTCTCTAAGCCATTCCTGCCCTATAAAGCCTGAAACACTTAACACACAGATCAAGGCATCGAATGGTAATAGGAGAGGATTAAGATTAGCTAAATTAAGACCAAAGAAGCATGTTTTCAATCATAGAACTAAACTTGGAAGGAATTGTAAAATCATGCAAATCATATGAATAAGTGGGTGAAAAGCTTGATAAAACCACTCAATTAAATACAATATAAACAATAAAATAGTGGTTTATCAGCGTGTACGTGTTGTTGCTGGAATATGATTTTTTAATGAAAACGTGGCCAGCGAATTCAGAAGGGTTGTGGGGCCCAATTCCAACCAACTTTGGCGCCACAGATGCTATTTAAAGCTAAGGATTGAAGAGCAAAGGGATTCCATTCATTCACACTCATTAGGATTAGTTTAGAGTTAGTTTTAGAGAGAGAAGCTCTCACTTCTCTCTAGGATTAGGATTAGGATTAGGTTTAATTCTTAGATCTAGATTTAGATTCATCTTCTTCTACTTCTATCTTTCAATTCCTTGTTGTTACATTCACTCTTCTTCTATTCTTTTGTTGTAATTTCCTTTATGTTGTTTCTATGCTTTGTTGTAGATCTACTATTGTTCCTTCCATTTTCTTTCAATTCAATTCAAGGTAATTCATAATAATTGTGTTTCTTTTGATTGTTGTTGTTAATTCCTTTCAATAACTGTTGTTAGATTCTATTCTTGTTGTCAATTTGCTTTGCTTTTCTTTTGTACCTTCCAAGTATTCGATGAAATGCTTGGTTGGGTTTTAGTGTAGGTTTTGTTCCTCTTGGCTTGGTTGAGTAATTAGTGACTCTTGAGTTATCTAATTCCTTTGTTGATTGATAATTAGAAGTTGCTAATTGATTTGAATGCCTCTAAAGCTAGTCTTTCCTTTAGGAGTTGATTAGGACTTGAGGAATCAAATTGATTCATCCACTTGACTTTCCTCCATGGTTAGAGGTTAACTAAGTGGGAGTAATGGACAATTTGTTATCATAATTGAGGAGGATGACTAGGATAGGACTTTTAGTTCTCATATCTTTCCAAGAGCTTTGTTAGTTGTCAGTTTATTTTCTTTGCCTTTTATAATTCTTGTATAAAATCTTAAAAACCCCAAATATAACTTCATTACAATTCCTAGGGAGAACGACCCGAGGTTCAATACTTCGGTTTATAAACTTTAGGGGTTTGTTTTAGTGACAAACAACTTTTTGTATGAAAGGATTATTGATTGGTTTAGAAACTATACTTGCAACGAGAATTCATTTGTGAAATTCTATACCATCAAAAATCCAATCATCAGTAGGACGATCTGGTGTGCCAACTTCACTATGCATCGAAGAATTTGAAATGGACCCAGGTACCGTGGACTTAATTTTCTCACTTTAGGAGTCCTTCCTAACCCTGTAGTGTGGGTGATTTTTTGGAACATGTGATCACCCTCCTGAAACTTGAGGGGCTTCCTTCGTTTATCTGCATAGCTCTATTGTCGACTTTGGATGGTACATATTCTTTCCCTTAGTGAAGGATCATATCGATATATTGTCTTTGAGATCCCCTTGCCTTACCAAAGGATCGTCCCCTCAGTTCAATTTACAAACAAGGTTATTTAAGCATACACAAAAAGAGAATCATGCAAGAAGATATATACATATAATGTTAAAAAGGAGCATAATGATACCATATTAATGATTACGATACTATAGTTATATGGCACAGGATAGGCATGTACTCTCTAATTAAAGAGATAATAATAACATAATTTGCATAAGTTAAAGGACCGTCTAGTATCATATTTTTAATGTACATAATGAAAATAGGGCATATCAAATAATCGAATAAAGTTTGTCGAAAGGCATGTATTCTTGACTTGAATGACTTGTAAGGTAGTAACAATTATAGGAATAACATTCATCATGAAAACACAAAAATATGCATGTACTCTTGATCAAAAAGTCTTAAACAATGATGGATTTGCATATAGAAGAAACTTTGATGATGAACATGATGTATGCATGCGTGTAAGGAGAAAGAAAAAGGGGGAATAATGTCATAAAACACATAATCATGATAATAGGATAAGAGCATCATATTGGTAAATAATAAATAGAACATAATGCATGCCGAGCATAAAAGTAACAAAATATAATTTCCTACTTTTTTTCTAACGTCTCTTGAGTGACTATGGGGTTGACTCTTGTATTTGCATACAAAATATTTTCTGTAAAAGAAGAAAAAAAGATTAGTATTTGAGAGGAGTGATCTTCTACGTATCAGTATACCCCTATTTATATACTTTTAGTGGTAGGTATGATTGGGATATTTTAAATTCAAAAGAATGGCGGTTGTTAGATTTTTATCTGTAATTTAAAATTCTAAGCCTATCTCCTAACTGGTTTTTAAATTTCAAATTGAATTTTCTAGAAAGGGTGAAAGGGAGGAGGTGCGGTTATTACACCTAATTTCAATGTATTGGACAAGGAAACAAATATTAAAAATTTCTTTGGAATAAAAAGTTCATATTCTAGAACATGAGTACTCAAAACTACCACTTCATAAAAAATGAGTCACTAACCTTAGCTTGAATGGAAGATGACTGAATGAACACTTTTTTTCTTCTCTCTTTCTCTTTTTCAGCGTTGAGAAAACTTCTCTCTCTCTCTTCTTCTCTTTTTTTCTTTTCTTTTTAACACTTAGATATTAGTCATTAATGTTCAACGATTGGTTTATAGGAGTGGATGGTTATCTCAAAAGAACACAGGAGCTTACAGGCAAACTAGCTGGAATCTTCTGCAGCGCGCACCACCAAAGACCTCAGCGTACGAAGCGAAGACTCTTACCTAGAAATAATGTTGTTTCTTTAGCAAATTTGAATGTGGCCAATACATTTCACTACATCTTTTACACGTTAAGACTAAAGAGAGAAAAAATATGCTGACTCATTTGAAAATCTCACAATATTCCGATGCACACCCTTTTATATTCATAAAATATACATTTTTCTCTCATCACTTATTAATTATTTTAATATCAAAAGTGGCAAATATAGTATAAATAGTATGTATAATTTTCCTCCCTTATAACATATTATGACTTTAAAATGTTGATTTAGGTTATTAAATAGCACGTCCTACAAAATGATTTAATTTATCCCTTATGGAGAGTTCACTGGTGGCATTAGTTTTGGTGACTAAGGGTGGCGTGTAGTGTTATTAGAATCAGACTGATCTGTCCGATCGGACTAAAAATCTGGGAAACTGGTAACAATGTTGGTCCGGGTGAACTAGCTGACCGGAGAAGGAAGAGAACCGGCTGGGTTTGACAAAAATCGGCGAACAGGTGGGTTCAAAAAAATCCGGACCGATTTGAACTCTAATTTTCTTTTTGTTTTTTCTTTAAGTGAAATAGCATCATTTTGATTATTTAAAAAAAAAACCTCTGAAAGCCTAAAAGAAACCCTAACTCAAAACCTCCCAGTTTCCACACCCAAACCCGTTCCCTTTTTCCAAACTCCAAACTGCTGAGACCTGAGAGAGACCCTAATTCATAGTCTCGCTCTCGGGCCACCCGGCCATAGCCAGCGCCACCTTCACCAAACGGTGTGACATCATCGGCTACTGCAACTCAGAGTCGTCGTCTTGGTGGCCCCTGAGTATCTCGACTCGTCGCCTCCTGTCCTTTGCTGCTGTGTGTCCATCGTCGTCTTCCTTTTGCCGGTTGGTCGTCCAGTCGTCCTTATAGTCGTTGTCGGCGCCTTGCTTCTTCTCCTGTCTCCCTCTTCCTTGACAGTGGTGCATCAGCCATAAGGTATTTATATTTTTTTTGAAGTTTTCAGTATTTTAAATTTTCAATAATTTAATACTTTAGTTAGAATTAATTAATTAATGATGTTGATTATCTATGTTGATTATATTTGGTTGATTATAAGTTAATAACTTGTTGATTTTTGTTAGATTGTTTAGTTTTTTATTTTATGTTGGTTGTGTAATATATTGTTGATTATAGTGTAATATATTCTTGTTATATGTAATATATTGTTGTTATATTTGGATGTTGTTGTATATTATTCTTAGTACTTAGTAGATTGTTGTTGTATATTATTCCTGTAGATTAGTCATTGGATATAATTTATGGATTTTGTTATTTTTATTGTGTTAAATTGAGATACTAATATAATAGTACTAATAAATTTTATATTTATTTTTGTATTACTTATTTTTAGAATTTGAGACTTAATGTTTATTAAAATGTTATTGAAGATATGTATTTTAAATTTTAATTTTTAAGTTTTTGACTATTTTATATGTTTTATTTATGTGGGACTGGTTAATCAGTTGAGTCATTGACCCACCAGTTGAACCAGTGACCCAATAACCTGATCGGTTCGATCACCAATTCGGTTCGATCACCAATTCGGTTCTGACAACTATGGTGACATGAGTTTGACCTACAAGTAAAACACTGACACATGGCAAGAAAATTAAATCTAACACCAAAATAATTCTCTCTCTTATATAATTTCTTATGATTACTTTTATCAAAATAATTTTTTTTATTA
>NC_029780.3:21996643-22019219 GCF_000817695.3 Arachis duranensis | reverse complement strand
AAACTAATTATAAAAAACTATAAATTAAAAGAGAGAGATTTAATTTTTTTATTATATGTCATATTTTATTTGTAGGTCAAATTTATGTCACCTTTAATCACTAAAATTAATACCACAAAAAAACATCCCTAATCTATATATAACATGTAACATTAATAAGTCATGTTAGCACGCTGTGATATTACTAGTATATATGAATATTCCAAGTGATCATCTCAATGGATAACATGCATATTAATTAAAGCAAGTAATCTACTACAGTTTGTATTGCAGAAGAACCTATTTGACTCTCAACCAATTTAAGGGAAACAAACATCAACAAATGACAAGAATATTTGAGATAAACTCACCCTCATTAACCAGGTTTATGCCTATAAGAGAAAGGTGAATGAGCTTCTGCCTAACCTCAAAAACATAAAAGGCATATAAGTAAAAAATGAAAAGGTTCAAAATTCGTTTTAGACTTTTGGTCTCCAAAATAAATACATAAAAACAAATCAAATGTGGGGTAGTTGAAGTCATATAATGGAAATAATAAAAAGCAACAAAATAAATTGGGACATAGTCCCCTTATTAAACACACAAGAAATTTGTACCAAATTACTACTAGTATATGAATTTGAGAAAGTAGAAAAAACAATGATTTGAATGAACAATATGAAGAATGAAAAAAACATACTTACTGAACTAAATACATTAGTACAATAATATACAAGTTGTGAAAATAAAAAAAGATACTTACTGCATTAAAATTTTATTTTAAAAAGTACTACCAAATTCTAATTTTATTAATAATTAATTTAACTTTTGATAAGTCTTTTTTTATATTTCATATTTTTTGCAAGCCAGACATCAATAATTTTAAAATAATCAACAGCGGTAAATAATGGAATTTTTATTTAAATAAATTAAATAAATATTTTATTTATTGAAATAAATATTTTATTTATTTAAAAATTATTACGAAAATATATTATCTAGTCTTATTTCGTTTATAGTGTGAATGAGATAAGTTTGTACGTACCTCGTTTATACTGTAAATATATACATATTTACACGCACTTACTTATCTTATTTACAATGTAAACGAGATACGTACAAGCTTATCTCCATTACACTGTAAAAGAAATAAGACTAGTTCACGCTTATATATAGAATTAGTTATATGTGATCATTCAAGTTTTTTTAATAGTTGTTAATAAATATTTTAGACATGTTTGTATATTCAAGATTATATCAATATATCCATTTGAGTTGAAGGTGGACAAACTTAAGAATATGAGTTTAGATGTTTTTTATTCATATATTTGTTTTTTTATTGAACCTAATTTTTTTCTTATACAATGAATATAAAGAATTATTTTTTGTTATATAATATGTCATAAAAAAAACTTCTTAATGTTAGTAATTAATGGTTGACATATATTAATTAAATTTGATTAATGGTTGACATTATGTTATATGCATATACACAATGTATTTTGGATTGAGCATTTTCCGTGCGATTAATATTTTTTTGTACCATACTGAGCATTTTCCGTGCATGGCATGGACCATTCACTAGTTAATTATAATATCTCATTTAAACATTAATTTTAAAAACTTTAAATATCTTTTAAGGATTAAATAAAAAAAAAGACTAAAATAACTATTTAAGAATAATTTTAAAAGATTAAAATATCTTATTTTGTTAATTTCAAAAGACTAAAATTAGGCTCAAATTAAGTCGAACTAAATCAAATTAAGTCAGGCCACTCTAAAGTTTAGCTCAAAAAAATTGAATTTGACTCATTAACAATAGAATCTATCTTTAAAATTCAAGCTCGACTCATCAAAAATTTATCAATCCGCTAAAACTCTATATTACTGGGTAATTTGCACATTTACATTCTTTGATTACATCTCGAATCCAGTGGCACCAATATAATTTTGCCTAGTTTTCGAAACTATAATGCATATTGATAGGACATGTTTTTCAAACAAATTTTGGTTGGATCCGAGATATGATATGTTCGTTGCATTAAAGATCTCTAATATGATGCATTCGAGACATATTTGTCATCTACGACCCACTAAGATCAACTTAGCATGTCCTATAAAATTTGTTACGACTTCGATAGCAGAAATTTTATTTTTATTTTTCAATTTAATGTAATTTTATTTAAATAATTGAAAATTATAAAATTTTTAATTTAAAATTTGGATAGTTATAATTTAAATTAATGATTTGATTAAATCCAATAAAAATAAACACACTCATATAATATGCATGTTTATATTGTTAATTATGTCTGTTCGATTTTGGAAAAAACTAACCATTTAAATTTTTAAAATTACAAATTTTAAAATTTTGAAATTAAGAGAATATAATTTAAAAAAATTTTAATTCATGTTATTACAACTTTCTTTTTAAAAGAATCTTATACTACTTTTTATAATAAAAATTAAAAGAATAGTCTGCCATAATCTTATACTACTTTTCATAATAAAAAGTAAAAGAGTAGTATTCTAATTTGCCGAGTTTAGGGCTCTTAAACCTTAATGCATGATTTTGTTCAATCCAAGATTCAAAGTTTACGTATAAAACCGATATTCTAACGAACCTTGAAGAAAAAAGATTTAAAGAAGGAAAGAAAAAAAAGAGAAAAGATAAAATGATAATAGATAGGGAGGGAGAGAGTGGAGGGAGAGAGAGGAGAGAGTGGGAGACATAGGGTCATACGGATCAGTTAAAAGTCAAAACCAATTTTTGATAGTGTGATCAAAAAAGGTATTTCTCTATTTAATAATGTCAATCTCTAGTTCTTCACTTTCCTTAATGGTATGCATTGCAAATGAATATGAATCTTTACTTCCTTCAAATGGTATACATGAAATGAAGGTGGCTTTTGCTTTTCCATGCTAAACTTTTAAAACTTAATAAATTAGTCAAAATTTGATTTATTCATTTATTAAAATTCATAGAGGATTTTTTTATAATAAAATAAAAAGCTTTTTTTTTTTAAATCTCACTTTATTTATGAGGATACAATTTTTTTTTAGCCTGAGGCAAGTTTGTCACCTTTCTTGGCGAACCTCATAAATTTCACAAAGTTCGGCATATCTATTAGCGAACTTCATAACAAAAAGTGAAGTTACTAGTACCCTCAGCGAATTTCAAATGCCAGATCTAATTATGTTATTTTGCTTAAGCTTCACAGCTACTTTTTTTTTAGTGTTGGAAGTACCATCTCTACTACACCATTAATTTCAGCATGTATGTGTCACACACGATTGAACAAATAATAATTTAAACATATAATTTTATTTTTTTATGGATTTTTAAGAGTATGTATTTTTTAACACATTAAAATGAAAATACAAAAATATAATGCCATTTTTAAATATGGATTATTTTTGTGTACTTTTCAAACAGAAACAATGATAATGCCATTGCTAATGTCGCCGACGATGTTGATGAAGTCATGCTTATTGTTTAAAGAAGTCATGCTTGTTTGCATTGTGTAAACTCCAATAAATTAGTAGATAATTAGTCAATAAATTAGTTTTTAATAAGTAAGATTAGAAATGTGAAAATTATATCAAATTAGGATAGAGCTCATCGAAATGAGAATTTTGACACTAATTTCAAAGAAATCGATCCAAAATTAGATCGAACAGACCGAACCGATTGAACCGAACTCAAACCGGATTGTGGGCCCAACCGGTTCTGCAATTAAAAAGAGCCACGGGCTCTTCTTTCTCTTCGTTTCCCTCAACGAAGCAGCAAGCCTCCCAGGGAAGAGAAGAAGAGAAATACGTTTATGGTGAATTCAATTTCCCGTAACTTCTCCGTCCGAGCTCCGATCGTCGCACCGTTTGCGGCCACGCGTTCACCACGTCGAGCTCTACGTTTTTATCGGAACAATTTCATAGGTAACTTGTTATTTCACACTCAGCCTTCTCTTCTCCTAATTTTTAAATTTTGAGTGGGAATGTTGAATTTCTTTGATTTCTGATGTTTTAGGATCCAATTAGCTTGAGAAAACGTTCACTCTTGCTCATGTGAAGCTTGGGTAAGGTGAGGATACAATAATTCTATTTTAATTTCATTGAATTTGAGCTTTGAGTATTAAATTGGATAAATATGTGTTATAAATGTGTATTAGATTGAAAATAAATAATTGGAGCTTGAAATTGTGAATATTGGAACTTAGAGGAAGCTGAGCTTAGAGTTTGTTGAATTTTGAGGGGCTGCCTTGGTTTTGAATAAATTGCTTTGGTTGTTACGTGGAAATCGGTCAAGATATGGTTTAGGTTTCTTGCATTTAATATATAATGTTCTGTGAAAATTTAGGCTAGATGACCATAGAATAAGTTGGATTGCATATGTATATTTAATACTTAGTATCCTGTTGATGAACATGGTTAGTTTGGTGCTTATTGATTAACTGGTGATTTGATGAATTATTGATTTGATGTATAACTATTGTGGAGGTTGTTGTGATAATGAGCTATTTTGTATTAAAAGCCTAGGATTTGTGAACTATGATTCTTAGTTGAATTTTGGTTGTTGGATTTGAATATTGTATGAGTATAATTGCTGATCTGAGGTAGATTTATTGTGGTGATTGTTATGATGATGAGGAAGGGTATGTTGAATTGAAAAGAATGTAGGTTTGGACCCGAAAAGGGTGGCAAAGTCCGAGTTTTAGAGGAGATACTGCCGAAATTTTATAAAAATTAGAGATTTTGTTTAGATGATTGTTTAAAAAGATTTAGATTCAAAGGTTATATGGTTTGATTTTGAGTTATTAAGAAAATGATTATGTTTTAAGTTTGATTTATTTAGAAAAGAATGAATTATGTTTTGAATTAGAACTATTGATGGACGGAATGGGAGGTGTGATAATGAAGGATAAGGATTGAATATGATTGATGTATGATGATGAATGAGATGCGATTAAGAATGATGTGGATGTTAATGAATTATAATTGAATTATTTATATGGCTTATGAATTTGAATGATCTGAGATACGAGATTCACTGGATAAAGTGTCGTGGCTTGCCACCACGTGTACCAGGTTGAAAGCTCCATACTCTGTTGACCCTACGACGTAAGGGTGACCGGCACTATAAATTCCCGGGAATGTAACCCCATTGAGCAATATTGATTATTTGAGAAAAAGTTATACATAGACTCTTGGGAATGCACGTCGGGGGACAGTCTAAGGTTTTCTGATTTGTCGGGTTGGCTGAATAACTGACAAATGAGTCTCATTAGCCATAGGACAGGCATGCATCATATGCATATTACTTGAATTACTTTCTTGTGCTTTAGCTGGGTGTGCCTAAATGTACTTATTATGTTAAATGTATATTTGTTATTTGCAGTATTTGTAACCTTCTTGTGCTTGCCTTTATCTGTTTATTTGTCTGTGAAATGCATGATGGAGTTGGAGGTATGAAGGAATGGCAGTATGGGACTTAGATTTAATGTTAAGTTAAGTTAGGTTTGGTTTAAATATTCTTAGAAAATCACCTTTTATGCCTTCTGTTTAATACTTTAAGCTCTATAATCTGAGTGTCGGCATTCTAGGATTGCCTCTGGCATTTCCAGGACCTTATATATTATGTGTGTCAGTGTGTGGCACCTTTACCATACTGAGAACATCCGGTTCTTATTCCATACTATGTTGTTGTTTTTCAGATGCAGGTCGAGAGGCATCTCGTTAGGCGTCTGGACCGCTGAAGCGAAGTGGTTACTGGGTTATTTTGTTGTACAGTGATGTATATATATGTACTTAGCTTTCTCTCCGCATAACTTATTTTTTTATCCCCTTAGAGGTGTATGGAGAGGTAGGATTTTGTTTATGTACATCTGGGTTTTGGATATGTATATATATGTATATATGTGTATATATTCTCCGGCCAGATTTGACTTCACAGGTTGAGTCAGGAGCTTGTTACTTTGTATCTTTAACTCTCTGTTCCTGTTTTGGGTTACTTTACACTTGATAGTTGTAGCTTTCTTAGCACACAAGTTAACTCGTTTTTTGAGCGTTGCATTTTTATTTTCATGATTTTTGTTTCCTCTATTCTTCAAGGCTCCTAGCATATTATAATTCTTCTGCTATTATATGTACACATTTTATTTTAGAGGTCGTAATACCACACCACCTCTGTTTTACGACTTAAGCGTAAAGCTCTGTATGGTAGGATGTTACACATTGTCCCGTAACTTTCCTTCCCATCCAAACCAAACTAAGTTTTCTCATAATTTTGATCATAATATGTTCTTAAATTGGAGACAGAATGCCTAGAAGTTTGCCAAAGAGTACTACCAACTCCACGTTTTTTGTAGAGTTGGCCGAAAGATAAAGCGAATCTTGGCCAATATGAAGGAGTTCGTCGAGGGTTATGGCGAACTTGCCCCAACACAAAAAAAAAACAAATTGAATTCTGAAAATTAAAGTGGTCTCATTTTTTTTTTCTAAAATTAAAATTTTTTTATTTTATTTTAAAATAAATGTCGTTCGTAAATAACTGAATAGAAATAATTAAAAATTAAACTAGATACTACTTTACTACTAAAATTTATTTGATAATTTGTTTTAATCCTTTAACAATTAAACATAGGCATTATTTGTATTAAAAAAACAAAAATCACATTAATGAAAAAAGGTTAACTCAATTAGGCAATTGATTTTAATAAAAAATATATAATAATTAGTATTTTTAACTAAATATATAGAATATTAAATTAATGTTAAAAATGATATTTTAGTAATATAATTTATGAAAAAAAATATTTGAAGGAATATTAAGATTATAACTTAATTCAAGAACACGAGTTCGATTTTAATTAAGCGTAAACTATTGATTTTAATTAAAATTAGGATATTATTTAATCTCACATACATTATTTTGTTTATAATTAATTATAATTTAGCGATTTGATTAAAATATTTTTACACTATTTAACTCAAGGCTTTAATAACTCAAGTGAAAGGTCTTGAGATTTTAGAGAGAGAACAATGAACTTCTAATGGGTATTTTATAGTTTTATTCTTCATGATTAATAAAAATAATAAAAAAAGTAAATATAGTGTTAGTTGTGATTAACCATAATATTCAAGCTATGATATTGATGGTTTAATAAATCATATGGGATTAAGAAAGGGAGAAAAATAAATTTTTATTGTTAAAAAAAAATGAAAAATTACTTGAAAAACATCTGCACATTTTATATACTATGTACTCTATATGTACTCTCACTAAAAAATTACAACAAACAAGTCTCCATCTACTATTAATAAAAAATAATCTAAGTAACGAATTTTACTTACATTCTTCAAGAGCTTACTATGCACGTTATAATCTTTTTTCATCATCTTTCTTGTAGAATTTGGCAATTCACGCAAAATTAATACTTAATCAGCAACTAATTAACTAGATTACTTTTACATAATATTTATAATTAGATTATTTTAATTTATTTATACTTCTTATAATACATATCTTTTGTGTGACCTTACTACAATGAAAACATGTCAATGTAGCTGTACGACATTTATTACCTAGATTTTTTCTAGAATGAAAAAAATAGGGGTTTGGTTGATATTGAATCGAACTTATGGTATTTATGTCCGCCATTCTGAGAAATTCATGAATTATAGAGTAATAAAGATTCAGATCTTCAACCTTCCAACTCGTTGATCGGAATAACTATGTTTACCAAAAAAGAATCTTGCTAAATAGCCTATCATCAAACTCTATTGAATGAGTTTGAAAGAAGAGGTAAGAATGAGGAAAAGGAAATGCCAAAAGAAAAATTAGGTAAAGAAAGAAAATAAAAAAAAAATTGGCAACGATTGAATTTCAATTCACAACTTTTTCAATTTCATTTACAGCTTGTTTGTTCTCCACGCTTATTGCACTATGACAAAAATCTCATGTCCTAAGCTATTCAAGATAGTTTAATGAAGCAGAAGTGATTAAGAGAAGGAGAAAAATAAGTTCTTCTCATTATTGAAGAGAATGAAAAATCTCTTGAAGAATATCTGTTGAGTTATTACATTTTATATACTATATACTCCTTTTGTATTCTTACTACAAAAATTATAACAAATAAGTCTACATCTACTATTGATAAAAACAATCTAGGTAACAAATTTTACTTGCATTCTTTAAGAGCTTGATATACACGTTATCATCTTTTCTCATCATCTCTTTCGTAAATTTAAAAAATTTACGCAAAATTAATATTTAATCAGAAGCTAATTAACTAGATTACTTTTACATAATATTATTATCGAAGCATGAATATGTGATTAGATTATTTTAATTTATTTTTATATCGACAAATGTATAAAAAATAATATTATAATATTAAGGGTGAATAAGTTGTTTGGCTTTTTTAAGTAATTTTTGGAAGATATTTTTCAAAAGCTATAACAATTTGATAGAATAAAATATTTTTTAAATAAGTATAAGTTGCAACAATAATATCTAATAAAATTATTTTTAAAAATTAAAATGACTTTACTAAATATAAACGTAATAAAGTGTAAGAATACAAACTAAATTTAAAAAGATCTCATAGATATTTTTAAAAATTAAAATGACTTTACTATAGGTATACTATTCCAAGACCTAGCTTACACAAAAACTTCTAATTAAATTGAGACTCATTTATAGATAGTAAAAGTCTTACTGTTCATAAAAGTATTATCAAAAGAGAAAAAAAAAAACATATAAATATATAGATGTTACCTCATGACATGTCATAGGTGGCCGTTGGATAAGGCTCCGGCTCTCCTCCTTCTTTAACTACACTCTCCTCAGATGAACTAGAAGCTAAGTCATCTACTTTCAGCCATGACTTGAACAAACTCTTCTCCAAGTGGTTCAAATTACTCTACCAAAGGATTCACAGGATTCACAAGCTGAGCATCTGGATAAGGATCCTATGAGAGAAATAGTGCATATTCCTTATTTAAACCTTGAGTAATAGCATCAACATGATCGTCTAGAGAGAGGGTATAGCCAATTAAAGAAAGTGCATCCACAATCTTCCGAATCTTTAAAAGATAATCTTGTGCCAGTAAACCTCCTTTCTTTATTGATTCAGTTGGACTCTTAGTTGAGTGATCTTAATTTTTGAAACCTTTGCAAAATGAGCATGAATCTTTTTCCAAATTTCATAGGCAAATTTGCAGGCCAGTATTTTATTCTTGGATGTAGAATCCATGGAAGTTAGAAGCCATGTCATTAAGTAATGATCATGTGCTTTCCATTCCTTGTACTTAGCTGATTCAGTCCCAGCTTCTCTTTCAGTATCCATAGAAAACTGTGGAGGAATCTTGCTTTGGTGAATATGTTCTTCAAGACTGTTTCCCTCAATGGTATGAAGAACTAATTTTTTCAAAAGTTCGAAAAGTGTTCTTTTCGAGTTTATCCAATATTGAGAAGGAAAGAAAATTCTTGTTGGTAATGGTGGTAGTAGGAAGAGGAATTATCTCCGCCATAGATCTTATGCAGCTCTAGATACCATGTAAATGAGGATGACTTCCTTGAACAAAAGAGAGAAAAATAAAAAAAATAAGAGAATTGATAAGTGCAGTGTTATATTAAATTGTTGGAATTTCATTCTGTTCTCTCAGAGTAGTACAAGTTATATATAACGTCTTAACCCAATCTATCTATAACTAACTACTTCTAAGTATTCAAAGTAAAACTACTTGATAACAAAATCTGTTATTCTAATAGATTCTTGATTCTCTTTTACTCTATCAAGATCGAATCACAGGTGTTATTGGATACGTCAAATATTTGAGATGAAGTCATATGCACTTGAGAAGATCCTACTGATAATAATGCTTCAGATATGATGACTAAGAGTTTATTTGCAGTAAAGTTTGATTCTTCTTAAAAAAATGGACTTAATGAAAAAGCCTATCCCACATGAATAGGTGAAGGGAGGTTTGTTGATGAAAGAAAGAAAGTAAAAGGAATGGCACAAGCCCTGTGTGGAATAAAAGAAAAGAGAGAGATTGATTAATTCAATCCTTGAAGAAAAGAAAAAGAAATAGAGAGAGGAGAGTGATAGGCAAAATTGTGACTCATACTTTTCACAACTCGAACAATTCCTAGCAATGGCTCTAAAAATTTGGTGCACAATACTATGGTTCACACACATTCTTCACAACTTCGCATAACTAACCAGCAAGTACACTGGGTCGTCCAAGTAATAAACCTTACGTGAGTAATGGTTGATCCCACGGAGATTGTTGATATGAAGCAAGCTATGGTCATCTTGTAAATCTCAGTCAGGCGGATTCTAATGGTTATAATGGTTTTCGAATATAAAGATAAATAAAGCATAAAATAAAGATAGAGATACTTATGTAATTCATTGGTGGGAATTTCAGATAAGCGCATGAAGATACTGTGTTCCTTCTGAATCTCTACTTTCCTACTGCTTTCATCCAATCATTCTTACTCCTTTCCATGACAAGCTGTATGTTGGGGATCACTGTTGTCAATGGCTACCGTCCGTTCTCTCAGTGAAAATGGTCCAGGTGCGCTGTCACCGCACGGCTAATCATCTGTCGGTTCTCGATCATGTAAGAATAGGATTTACTATCCTTTTGCGTTGTCACCATGCCCTACAGTCGTGAGTTTAAAGCTCGTCATAGTCATTCAATCCCTGAATCCTACTCAGAATACCACAGACAAGGTTTAGACTTTTCAGATTCTCAAGAATGCTACCAATGGATTTTAGCTTATACCACGAAGATTCTGATTAAGGAATCCAAGAGATATTCATTCAAGCTTATTTGCATGTAGAACGAAAGTGGTTGTCAGGCACACGTTCATAAGTGAGAATAGTGATAAGCGTCACATAATCATCACATTCATCAGGTTCTTGGGTGTGAATGGATATCTTAGAATAAGAATAAGCGTGAATTGAATAGAAGAATAATAGTACTTTGCATTAATACTCGAGGTACAGCAAAACTCCACACCTTAATCTATAGTGTGTAGAAATTCCACCGTTGAAAATACATAAGCGATAAAGGTGTTCATTGGTTCCGGCCCCAGAGAGGGAACCAAGATGACCAAGACTCCTAATACAATAGTAAAAAGTTCTACTTATACTAAACTAGTTACTAGGGTTTACAGAAATAAGTCTAAGTGCAGAAATCCACTTCTGGGGCCCACTTTGGTGTGTGCTTAGGCTGAGCTTTAGCTTTACACGTGCATAGGCTTCTCTTGGGGTTAAACGCCAAGTTGTAACGTGTTTTTGGCGTTTAACTCTGGTTTGTGATGTGTTTCTGGCGTTTTACTCCAGAATGCAGCATGAAACTGGCGTTGAACACCAGTTTGCATCATCTAAACTCGAATAAAGTATGGACTATTATATATTTCTGAAAAGCCCTGGATGTCTACTTTCCAACGCAATTGAGAGCGCACCATTTGGAGTTCTGTATCTCTAAAAAATCTATTTCGAGTGAAGGGAGGTCAGAATCCAACAGCATCTGTAGTCCTTTTTCAGCCTCCTATCAGATTTTTGCTCAGGTCCTTCAATTTTAGCCAGAAAATACCTGAAATCACAGAAAAACACACAAGCTCATAGTAAAGTCCAGAAATGTGAATTTTGCATAAAAACTAATAAAAACATCCCTAAAAGTAGCTAGATCCTACTAAAAACTACCTAAAAATAATGCCAAAAAGCGTATAAATTATCCGCGCATCAGAGAGCTTCGTCGACAAGAATAGAAGAAGAAAAAGAGGAAAAAGCAGTTCTAATATGTTCCTATTAAACTCATAAACTTACTCCATTTCTTATGAAATTTTAGTACATTGTTCTTAGTGTAGACACGAACATTAGAATATAACTTGCTAGTTGTATTGCTTTTCTTTTTGTCTGATTTGAGATACCCACTTTGTAAAGGGTTTATATTGATTCCATCAGTTTTGATGATGTATTGTTGAGTTAAGAAATTAACTAACATATATGATGATGACAAAAATTATATTATTAGGCTAATTACCCAATTAGTTTTAATTGTTTTTGTTGAGTGTTGCAGGCCAAAAATCCATATTGCAACAGCCCAGAAAAATAGACAAAGAAATTCAAAAATGAGCTGAAAGGTAAGTGAATTCAATCCAAGCCCAAGTCATCCCTCACAAGCTGAATTCTCCAATGAGTAAAGCAAAAAGGGAATCAACGGCCTAAAGTGAAAAAACCCGATCCAAGTCCGATAGCAAGCAATTCCCTCCCATGTGCTTTCACCAAAAGCAACGTACACTTTTTCCCTCTTGGTTAGAAATCAGAGAAGTGAGAGAGAGCTTTTTCCCTAAACTATTCACCAAAGAAGCAAGAAAGAGAAGATTAAGCAAATGGTAGAAGTCTAATCACCCACATCAATCTGTATCAAGAAGAGATCAAAGGCTAAAGATGATTTTATTTCTTTCTACATGCACCTCATTTTTTTCTCTTCATCTTCAACTCTCTACCACTCCATATTAGGATACATGGGAAAGATGTTGTCTGTTCTTCACTGCTGTGCATCTACGATCACAGGTATGTCTTGGGGACCAAGTAGCATATCAATGGTTCAGATCTAAATTAATATTGGAAGACTTTTGGTGTTTTGCTGTCCTGAGGCCTTCGATCAACAAAAGAGGTTAGAACCAAAGTCCCTAATTTGAGTAAAAATGGAAGAAAGTGAACGGCTGAGTTAGTGAAGCACAAAGCTCAAGGTTTGACCTAGGAAAGAGCAACATGCAAGGAGATACAAAAAAAGTTGGTTCACCATTTAGAAGCCAAGGAGAGATAACCCAGTGTATTGAGGTTTTGTTCTGTGAAAAAGCTCTCTAAAGAAGTTCATCTAACTGGACAGTGTTTCTTAGTCAAAGGAGCATTCTGCCAGAATGAAGAACTGAATCAGAAGCTAGCAAATCTGGTTGATCACATAGCAAAAAGACTGTTGAAAAGTCAATCTCCTTCATATTTTACAGATTGTATTTTACTTTTCAATGTTTATCTTTCTGTAATTTCTTGAATGAAAAGGCATATTGAGAGAACTCAAGTAAAAGCCAATGAGTGAAAGAGGCTGAGTGATACACTTGAGTAAAAAGCCTAGAGTTATTTTATATTTCTTTAGGATGATTTTGTGTCTTGTATCTTGTACCTGCGAGATACCCCTTTCTTAGTTGGGTGAGCACTAAGAATTAATAGTTAGGTATTAGCATAACCAAGTCAAGTTAGGTTAGAACTTGAGAGTGAAAGAATTGTGTCAATCCTTTGGAATTAGTGTATGTAATACTTTAACTATAGCGGAAATTCCACCACTGTTGTGGTGGAGACTAGACGTAGGTTGCATAGCACAAGGCAACTGAACCAGGATACATGATGGTGTTAGCTTTTCTCTTCTCTGCCCTGTCCTGTTTTCTGACATTCATTAGACAAAATAAAATTGTCTTATAAATTCTCCGCTGCTAAGTTCAATAGATTCAGACTGCAAGTTTATTTTAAAAGGGTCCGTTCAGTAACTCAAAAGAAGGTCATAGATTCAACCCCTTTTTTAAGTCTTCTACAACCTTCATGTATTTTTTTATTGTTGAGATGCCATAGTGCTATTAAAAAGACTGATTGTATACCCATTATTTTGATAGTGGAAGATTTTATTAGATTAGATTCCGTAGGTTTTTTGTCCCTTTTTAGGGGATTTTCTCATGATAAAAATTTTGGCGTATGATCTTTTAATTTCTGCCATTAAACTTGTTATTTGGAGTATTTTTTGTGTTGTCCACTTAATTACACAGGTCACAAAAAGTTATTTTGGTACTTCCACTATTAGACAGATTCTTATTTGAACCTTAATTTTTTCCAACAATAAAATATCACCTAATGATGATGATGATCATATATAATGTATATTTTTAGTTTATTATATATGCCTGATGGGAGCATGTTTTGGTGAAGCTTTTTAGATCTCTACCAGTGAGAGGAGGCCCGTGGAGAGACATATATCAGTTGTGAATAAAAGACCAACAGGCCCGACAGAAGATGATTAATGGCCTATTTATGGAGGTAGGGGATAGTAGATCCACTAGATTTTGGAAAAATACTTGGCTCCAATTGAAAAAGCTAAAAGGCTCCTTTTCGAGACTCTTCTTAATTTCAAACAAAAAAGGATCAGTAATTGGGGATTGTGACTTTTGGAATGGGATAGAGTGAGTTTGGAACTTCCAATGGAGGAGGGACCTCCGCCAGTGCGAGGTTGACACATTGGATCAGATGCTTCATGTCTTACAGTCTGTTAGATTAATAGCAGATGTGCAAGATAGAGTGATGTAAAAATTTGACAAGGAATAGGTTTATTCATCTAACTCCTTTGTTCAAGTTTTGCAGGAACAGACTATGGCTGATGACGTCCTAAGCTACAAATTCACAAAAAAAAATTTGGAAAGGTTTGGTTCCGCCTAAAGTAGAGTTGTTTACCTGGTTTGTATTAGTAGGCCGGGTAAATACAAAGGAGCGACTAAGTAGGCTCGGGATCATTGAAGGGAATGATAACATGTGCGTCTTGTGCAAGAAAGATGTTGAAACTCTGCTACACTTATTTGCTACTTGCGAGTACTCCTGTCAGGTGTGGTGCGCATGAATCAAGGAGTTTGGACGAGAGTAGACTATACCAGGTACCTTAAAAGACTACTTTGAGAGCTAACGAACTATACCATTGACAACAGAGATGCGTAAGTGTTGGCAAATTAGATTCTTCTCAATTATATGGAATGTATGGTTACATAGAAATGATGCTATATTCGAAATAAGACAACAGACATGGCTGATTGTGTTGTTAAATCATTCTATTCTGTTAAGGACTGGTGTAGTTCTTAACTTATGTTGTTGATGACTATGTCAAAAATGACATAAGAGTTATTTGGTCTTATTGTTATTTTCATGATTCTGTAAGTTGTTTGCTCCACTTCATGTGTTGAACTTTCTTTAAAGCTATTTTGTACTTTTGCTGAGTTCGCTCCAAGAAAGAACGAGTCACGAGTATACAATTAAATTGTTCTAATAAACCAATAATGCGTGATAAAAGCATTCCAGACCTGCAATATTTATTAATTGGTCTAAGTTTGATCTGCAAGTTATTTATGCTATTTTATATTACTAAAAAGAGATGATGTTAAATTTGGTTTAACTTTAAGCTTGGTAGAAATCCTGAAATTTAAAAAGAAAGAATACAAAATTCTAAACAAAAAACACATTTAAATTTACAATAAATTTTTATAATAATAATAAATAATTAAAGGTACAAAATACATAAGGAAAATAATAAAAATAAATTACATAATTGTTTTAGCTTTTTTTTAACAAAAAGAAAAATGCCACTTCTAGACTCTAGTAACTTCTGCAAATTGGATGTTTAGGTCAATAATCATTATTATCTGATAAAGTTGATTAATACTTTATAGCTTATCATTGGGGAGACAGTAGCAGCCATAGCCGTAGCTGACGTCAACAGTTGATTGGAATTGAAATACGTGAATCTCACACACACACGAAAGTAAGATATATAGATCTTTAAACTTAGAGTTGTATATTGATGCAGGGGAGAGACTAAAGAACCTGCAAGTTTTGGGAGATAGCTCTCTGCTAATTCTCTTGCATGAGAATGCAAAAATGAAAAAAAATGATCAACACTTGTGTTAGTAGTTAGTCTAGGAAGATTAGGTTGAAAAGTGAGTGAAGAAAGGAAGCTTGCTGATGATAATGTCGTAACTGGAACTTCTTATAGATGGATATATCAATTGTTCTTGGATGCTATTTGCATTGTCAATAGGTTCTTATATATTTATTAGTTATTTATCAAGGACCTTACACCGAAACAATGGTCCTTTAACTTCAGATAACACAATTTTATTTCTCATTGATATGATCAATGGCGTTCCCTGGACTTTTGGGGCTCATTTTTTTCATTATGGATTTGTTATTGGTGTTGTCCAATGAAATGGATGCATGACCAATATTTTCTCTATTATGGAACTTACTCAAAACGTAGGTAACGTTTAGCTTTGTTTTTATTATTTTTTTTGTTTGGGAGAAAAAGACAAACGCAGCATGCATTTTGTTTTTTCAAAAATTTTTAATTTTTTTTAAATTCCCTTTAAAGCCAATCGTAGGCTACATTTTGATGTGGTTTGTGTCAGCTTTTTTCATAAACACATGTTGCGTTTTATGGGCTGTTAGCCTTTTTTGTTGAGAAACTAAAAACGCATGTTGCGTTTTGTTTAAAAAAATATTTTAAATAAGAGTACGGCCTATAAATATGAAACAACACTCTCATTTACTTTGCCTTACTCCATTTCTACTCATTGCATTCTTCTTTCTTACACATATGTCGTAGTTCTGAGTTTTTTTTGGCAGTCAGGTGTGTCAAAAAATCGGATTAGGTGAGTTTGCAGTTATGGAAAATATTGCAAATTTGTGAATATATTATAACGGTGAGGTCATACCAAACACACATGAGGGAGTAACTTTTGTTTGTGAATGTCCGTTGTCATTTGCTATTCCATGTACCATGAGTTTTGTAGAGTTGCAAAATGGACTTTGTAATAACATTCAAAGCCACATTTCGGAAAGGGTGAGCAACATTTTATACAGGAATCCTGTATAAGTATTTGGTGGGCTGAAGAGGAATTCGAAGCTAACTATGAAGTTGATGACGAAAATGATGACAGAGACTTGGCAGGCAATCCAGCGGTGCAAATTGAAGCAAATGCGATTGTAAGCCAGCACCTGTTTGGTGTTCCGTCTTTTATGCAGACTCTAGATCTCGAAGCCATGGATGCCCCAGAATTTCCTGAGTATGTGAATACGGGTATGTTATGATTATTAATTCAAGTTTTCTATAGTTCTTATTTTATTTGCCTTGTCTCACTGATGGTGGTGCACATATCATAGGTGAAGGCAACGCTGCGGCAGAAGATGGCGAGTTTAGGGTCAGAATGGAATTTGGTTTGAGAGAGTCGGTGATATCTGCAATCAAAAGCTACACCATCTCTGGAGGAATTGATTACACTGTGTATGAGTCTGAGCCGCAGACATTCTATGCGAAATGCAAGGGGTATGGTGCAGGGTGCGACTGGCTTATCCGAGCTAGCTTGATTCGAAAAAAAAGCTTGTTGGGAGATCAGGAGATACAATGGTAGGCACACGTGCACCGTGGGCACAATTTCACAAGATCATGCCAAGTTGGACTCGGATACAATTGCAGATGCCATTAGGCCGTTGGTCGAAGTAGACCCATCGATAAAGGTGAAGTCTGTTATTGCAGAAGTCCAAGGCAGGTTCAACTACACTGTGAGTTACCGAAAAGCTTGGTTGGAAAAGCAGAAAGCTGTCGCAAAAGTTTTCGATGATTGGAAAGTTTCTTACCAAACTCTACCAGTATGGTTGAAATCAATGACAGTGAAGATGCCAAGGTCTCGTGTTCAAATTAAAACACTCTCTGTTTACCATGAGAGTGAGGAGATTCAAGGTGTAAGAGTTCTGCACCGCGTTTTTTTGGAGTTTCTATCCGTGTATTGTAACATTCAGACACTGCAAGCCACTGGTGCAGGTTGATGGCACGCACCTGTACGGAAAATATAAAGGTGCACTTCTGGTAGCGATTGCACAAGATGGGAATCAAAACATTGTGTCTATTGTATTTGTGATTGTCAAGGGCAAGACAGCAGACGCATGAGAGTTTTTCCTAACCAATTTACGGAGATATGTCACCACCAAGGGTGTGGCACATGTACTGCATTGATAAATCCCATTTTAGGGTTTATCTTGCATGGATTTTTGGGAATTTATCAATGATCTTCTACACTTATTTATATAAAAATGCATGATTTTGTGTTCCTTTCCTAACTTTGCCTCAGAAATGGAAACATGCTTCTTTTACACTAATTTAGACACATTTTAATCTCCCTCTATTACCACTCGATGCCGTGATCCGCTTCTTAAGTGATTTCAGAGCTTATAGGGCAAGGGTGGCCTAGAAAGAGGGAAGGAAGCATGCATAAAGGGAAGGAGCATGGAAAAATGGAGCTTTAGAGCTTGAGCAACGGCGCGTATGCGTACCTTGCGCGTACGCGCGGATGCGCGCTACAAGATCGGCGCAAGGAAGCCAAATGCCTGAGCCGGCGCGTTTACACAGCTGAGCCAAATCCTCATGGACGCGCACGCACGCTTGACGCCTGTGCGTGGATAGTGATGCAGTACGCGTACGCGTCGACGTCCGCACATGATTTTAAAGAGAAAACGTGACTAGCGATTTTAGGGGGTTTCAAACCCTGTTTTAGAGCAGAACTTTGGCTGGAACAAGCTTAAGAAGACCAAGGCTTGAGAGATCAAGGGGCATTCACTCATTATACACTCATTCTAGATATTTTTGGAAGTTAGTTACATTTCTAGAGAGAGAAGCTCTAACTTCTCTCTAGGGTTTGCTCTCTACTTCAATTTCTCTTAAGTTCCTTTGGTGAGATCCATTGTTACTCCATTTTCCACTTTAATTCAAGTTGTAATTCTACTTCTCTCTTCTCAATTAGTGTTCTTTTGCTTCAATTGCTTTGAATCTTAGATCTTATGACTTTGTAGTTTGATTTTGATAAATGAATTGATGAATTGCATTTAGTTGTTTGATTGTTAATGATTGATTGAAATAGACATCTTGAGTTCACTTCCTTTTTTTTCTCAATTTTCTAATGTTTCTTACTATTGCTCACCAATTGTTTGAGGAAATGCCAATCCTAGTTATGGAGTAAATTCTTCTTACTTGGCTTAGGAGTTGAGTTGTTGGAGATACTTGACTAGTCAACATCAATTGTTAATCCTCAATTGAGATTTGCTAATTGACTTGTGTGTCACTCAATTTAGACTCCCTTGAGGTTAGGCTAGGACTTGTGATTCAAGTTAATTATCTTCACTAAATCTTCCTCCATGCTTAGGAGTTGACTAAGTGAAGCAACGATTGATTGTTGATACAATTGATGGGGGTTATAGTGATGGAACCTCCAATGCTCACCCTTGGCCAAGGCTTCTACCATAATTGATTGTTGTTCATTTTGTTAGCTCAATTTCTTACACCAACTCTCAAAACCACAAAGAACTTCCTAATCAATGATGTACATTCTAAGGCAATTCCTAGGGAAGACGACTCGGGACTCATACTTTCGGTTATAGATTGTAGAATTGTTTGGTGTGAATTTTGTGTGTCGGTTTGACTATACTCACGATCGGCTTTATTGATGCTTCTATATCGACATAACAAAGTTCTAACGTCATGCATCAGGCACATCGGGTCCAACTTCTTAAGGAGGTTCAAGGCTCCATATTTGCATAAACTTGTGGTGAACACAGGTATTTCAACTCGCTGTTATGGTTCTATTCATAGTAAATTTGTGGCATCTGCTTATGATTAAATAGTTTGTTCTACAGGCTATTCTAGGATGGAGCAAGAGTACAACAAAACTACCAAAGGCTTAAAGAGCGGGCTGAGGCATATACTTAATGGTGCGATGAGATCGGTGTTGAGAGATGGGTGTTGGCATTCGATGGTGGTCATCGTTGGGGACATATGACGACAAACTTGGTAGAGTGCATAAATTCTGTCCTAAAGGGTGCACGCAACCTTCTTGTGACTGCCCTTGTCCGGTCAACTTTCTATCGGCTGAATGAGTTGTTTACTCGGAAGAGTACTGAGGCTCATGAGCGTCTCCGTAACGGATTCACGTATTCAGAATTTGCAATGAAGAGAGTTGAAGAAAGCTTCCAACGTGCAGGAAACGTTGTGGTCAACCGGTTCGACAGGCGCAACGAGATGTTTGAGGTTCGTGAAATGCAAGATGGTACCATTTACACTGTTAACCTTGCGCAACGACACTGCGAATGTGGCCATTTCCAGGTCAAGCGACTCCCATGTCGCCACGTACTTGCATGTTGTGCCAACCAGCGTCTTGATTGGCAAGTGTACGTGCATAACGTGTATAAGGTATCTGAAATTCGGAAGGTGTACAGAGGCGAATTTGTTCCTATGGGTGACCCATCTACATGGGATAGATACAAAGGAGCGAAGGTGATTGCCAACTGGATATTGAGGCGCGCGACGAAAGAAATACCGAAGTCAACCCGCTACTTAAATGAGATGGATTCGCGGGATATGCGTGGTCCTTGCAAGTGCACTATATGTGGACGCGAGGGACATAGCCGCAGCCGAAGTCCTCAGTGCGCAGGTCCAAGCTCCGCTAGAGGTCATTAGTTATTAAGCTTTTCAATGTAACTTTGTTATGACGTACTTCACAATTATATGTTACTTTTTATGTAACCTCGTCATTTATTTTAACCTAGTTAACAATTTATAATAAATGAAGTATTTAACCTCGTTATGTAACTTTTTAATAAATAAACATTTCATTCCAAAAGTACAACATGATAATCTCAAACAGAGTTATACGAGAACAAGGCTAAATATGTCATAATAATAATACTGAACATAATCATCTAAATACTCGGTACCACACTGAATACAAATCTGAATACAACATAGAATACAAGATCAACTGCAACAAACTACTACCTCAGTGCCTTCTTTGAATACAAGGAAGGGGTGTATTTGTTCGTAGGCACAGTCTGTGTCCGTAAGTTATATGGATGACCCTGAGACACACCGGCATCCAGCCCACTGCTCGCACCAAAATCTGTCATGTTCGCACCACCGGTGTCATACAAACCGGAACCACTCATCCCCGGACCATTCGCTCCACCAAGATCATACCAGTGCTGCAAGTCGTATCCCAAATCACCCTCTTCCTGCTGCGGATACTCATTCAAATCAAACAACTAAGAGCGTGGTGGTGCGGAAGGACTGAGCGGATCTACATGACCTGTCGACTGATCAAAGTCGAAGTCACTGGCATGACCTGAAGTGGCGTGACGACCCGCAGACTGCTACGATGTAGCAGGCTCTTCCTGTGGTGCCGTCGGAAATAAATAATCTGAATCTCTCAAGACCTCAGAGAAGCTAATAGTGTCAGATCCACCCAACGGGCTAAAGTGACCCTCGGCTGAAATTACTAGATGTAGTATGTAGGGCTCAGGTGCCTAAGTTGGCTGTAGTTCCGGTATATATGGTGCCTGAGTTGGTTATGGTTCCGGTATATATGGTGTCTGCTGTTGATATGCAGGCCACTGCTGAGCATATGCCGGATCCGAAAACTGTTGGGCGTATGCCATATCCTGAAACTGCTGGGCATATGCTGGATCCTGAAACTGCAGGGTCTGGTAGAAGCTGTTGCATCCCGAACTGTCGTCTAACTCGGTCTGCTGGGTACCATTCTATGCACTCAAATGACACTAGCGCCGACTGGGTGGAGCAGATAACCAAATGGGTGGCGAGGACATCAGGAACCCCCACTCCCGTATACGACCGCCATATGAACTGCACATTAGTTACAAAGAAGCCGATTATAAAAATTATTCTTCTGAATAAAAATATTGGTCGTTACTGGTTACAACTTACATCGTCAAGTCCCATGTCGTTGAGTCCTCGCCTAAAATGCGCATTTGGCCTCCGTATATATCTTATATGTCGGCGTAATAATAATAATAATAATAATAATAATAATAGTAATAATAACATTAATAATAATAATAATAATAACAATAACAATAACAATAAAAACCAATATCGTCGCGCAAGTGGAATACCAAGATTACCGAGCTGATCACGGGGTATAAGTGCCAGGAGCAGCATACACTCCCACGCCCAAACAAAAAGCAGTGTCAGTGGGCCATCCATCTCTTTACATTTGTATCATTATGCACGACACAACGATCTGTATAGGTGTGCCAGACTGGCTGCCCCCAACTATATGATGATATCCGGTGGAAATCCCGAAGTAGCAGTAGAAACTTCGAGTTCAATGAAGTGGTCAACTTATTCGTAAACACAATTGTTCCGAGCACGTAGAAAATATGCGCCCGGACGTACCGCTCATCCGACTTCTGAGTATCACACGGCTCGCTATCTCTGCACCACCAGACCCATGCAATATTAACCTTCCCCAACACGTGATCTTGCGGACCGTGCTCCCGACCAAAACACGCAATGCAGTTCTCCACCAAAAACTGGTGACTGCTGTCTGATCTACCTGTAACGGCCTCCCCATTAATCGGGAGACCAAGAATATAGGCCACATCTTCCAGCGTCACCATGACTTCACTGACCGGAAGATGGAATGTGTGAGTCTCCGACCACCAGTGTTCCACCAAGGCACTCAGTAGTGCAGAATGACCTCTCATTTCGCCTACTCGCGAAACGTGTTGAAACCCAATAAACTCCAGTGCCGCTGCAACGACCTTGTTAAAGGTATCGGACAGATCGAGTTTTCTAGGCAACAAATTCCTGTTAGCCTGCAAAAAAATTGATAATTATTAAATTCTAAATAATATCGATGATTAATAATAATAATAATAATAATAATAATAATATCAAAACGGTAACTAAATAATATTCATTTACCATT
>NC_029780.3:21983544-21996499 GCF_000817695.3 Arachis duranensis | reverse complement strand
ATAATAATAATAATAATAATAATAATAATAATTAAATATTATTTATTTTTCATTACAAAATCATAACGATAAACATTATTCTTGTTAAACAGTATTATTTTTTTATTAAAAAAAATACTAACAATTTTTTTTTCATCAGACTTAAACATCATAATACTGGCTAATAATAACGAAAAATAATAATTATATTTTTTGTTAGAAGATAAATAAACAAAATCCAAATAAATATATTTATTTATCATAAAATTTTAAAAAAATAACTTACTTATTGTTGCACTACAAGAAAACAGAACATTTGTATCAAATTTAAAATTGTTACAAAAAAATAATATTTTGTAATAATAACTTTTTATTATTACAAAAGAATAATGTTTTGTAACAATATTACAAGTTGTTACAAAACATGATAATATTTTGTAACAGCCTATTTTATTTTGTTACAAATTATGTTAGCTTTTCTAACGATATAGTGTTTTGTTACAAAATATTGTAATATTTTGTAACAAAAAAAATAAGTTGCAAAAATTTAAAATATTTTGTAACAATTTTTTTTGTTTCAAAAACTTCAATTGTTTTGTAACAAAATAACTTTTTATTTCAAAAACTCCAGTTGTTTTGTAATAAAAAATTAATTTATCACAAAATTCAATATTGTTTGTAATAAATTAATTATTTGTCACAAAATATAAGCATATTTTATAACATTTTTTTTCAAAATGTTAAACACTTTAAGAGTAAAAAAATTGTGTATATATTTTTTTCAAAATAATTCTATCTTATTTCAAAAATTAAAATTTTTTATATAATATATGTATTCATTAATTTTTAAAAATTATAAATATTATTTTATATTCTTCTAAATAATTAATATATAATTTTTATTAATAATCAGATTTTTACACTATAAATTTTTTAATAATTAGTGGAGATTTTTTTAGTGGGAATTTTTAAAAACTTACACAAAATATTTTATTTGTGACAAATTATAAAATTCTCCTGCATAATTTTAAAAATTCCTCCACTATTACACATAATTAAAATTCTCAACCCACTCCAAACAAATAGTATTTTTATACATTATTATTGTTGGAGTCAAATTTATTCTTAATTACTATATTATCCCCACTTTTATTTAAAATTACAAAACTACCCTAGACCTATTTTTACTCAAAACCTTAATCCACCCTCACTCATTTTCTAGCCGCAGCCCTTCCCCAAACCTAAACGCCCTCAGCAAACTCATCAAGCTTGAAACACACACAGCAGCACCGAACTCAAGAAACAGAAAGGATAGAGAGGAGAGGGATTCACAGGAAAAAAGAGAAGGGAGAGTGAGGACGGCGCCGGCAGGCGTCACTGCCCCCGCGCCGTCGTGTCGCGCAGAGAAGAGAGAGGTTCAAGCCAAGGAAGGAGAAGGAAGAGAAGGCCGCGCTGTTGCCGTCCCTATGCCCCCACCGTTTGGTCTGTCCACGAGTTGTTGTTAGAACCGCGCGAGGAGGAAGCCGTCGTGAGGAGAAGCGTCGCGTCGCTGCCGCTGTCCGGGCCGTCTTCGTTGTCGCCAATTTCCTTCGTTGCTGCCGTCGTTGATGAGCCCAGTCGCCGCCGATCTGGTCTGCGGGTGAGGGAACGCGAACAGAAGGGAAGACGGGGAGCCACCGCCGCTGCTGGCTGAACCCCCCAATGCTCCATATTGCCTCTGCCGTCTGGAACCGGCTTCGCCATAGCTGAAAGGCTGGGCTTGGAAGGTGCTTCCATCGTCATCTCTTCTCGCAAGCAGGTCTTTTTCCCTTTCTCTTCCTCTTTGCCTCCAATTAATTATATTCATTACTCAATTTTCTTGTTTCTATAGCAAAATGTTGAAGAGGCTGCAGAGAAACTTAGGGCTAAATGAATTGAAGTTTTGGCCATTGTTTGCCATGTCTCCAACGATAAACAGAGAAAGGATTTGATTCAAAAAATTGCACAAGTCACCCTTTTCTATTCATTTTCATCGAATGCATTATCTTTTATTAAAATTTGTTTGAATGTTGTTGAATATACTATTGAACATTACATAAGTGTGAAAATATAGATGTGATTGTGTCAAACGCAGCTGTAAATCCTTCTCAGTAGTGCCTGTTTTTGGGGTAAATAATTTGATTATGGTGTTAAGATCTGAACTTCTGATTCTAAAGTTAATTGTTTATGGCTTCAGTCCTTGAATTCATTTAATGTTATCATAGTTTCAATTGGTGTAATATGTTGTTGGAAATGACATAAATACTTTTCGAATAGTTACTTGTGTTTATAGTGATTGCATTGTGTGTGCATTTATTGTTGAATAATTTCTCATATTAAGTTGTTATTGCTGCTCTATACTTGCTGTTGGTTGCTGCTGATTTTTCTCCCTCATTGCTTGCTTGTTAAATGATTCTTAAATTCAATGAGAAAGAAAATGCTGCTGAGTTATTGTTGTTTATGTTGGAATAGATGATAGTTGCTGAACTGAGATTGGTTTTATTGATAAATCTGTTGCTGAAATCATTTAGTTTGGCTTGATTGATTTTCTGTTGAATTAATGGATAAACTGTTGTGCCCCTACTGCTTGCAAGTGTAATGGTTATTGACTTCAATGAATAGAATGCTGCCTGAATCCATTACTTTCGTTTATTTTACTGTTTTGGGTGCTGTATGATGGGTCATTGATTGCTGTTCTGTTGAGTGCTGCTCTGCTTCTTGCTGGTTGGATTGGTTTTAATTGTATCCTCATGTTTTCTTGCTGGAATTTGCTTATTTACTTGCTTCTTATGAATTCATTATGATTTTTTGTGTTTTTAACTATCAAAGAATTCATTATCTATGTTTTAATTGATTGATTGAAATTGTGAAATAGGTAAATTTACTGCTGAAATGCTGCCGGAATTTATCTTAATCTATTTTCAATATTCATCTTTGATTCAATTAATTGATTGAGTTGGTATTTAATTACTTTTGGTTTTCAACTATTGCTAAACTCAATTGATTGATTATCCGGCTAAGTGCTTCACTGTTTTGGTTGTTAGAAGCTGGAAGCTTCGGATTTTGTTATTCACTATTTGGTTGTTGTCCTATTTGGTTGATCAATTAAACTGCATTGTGTTGTTTGAGCAAACAAGTTCTATTTGATGAATTTCTATGTCAAAATAGACACTTATTTACTACATGATTTCTGATTGCCTCAAGATATTTCTTTGCAAGTTGTGGTCATGCCTTTAACATTCTTTGCCCCTTTTTTTCATACTAAATTACTCCTATGCATTGAATAGTTCAAGTGAATTTTCAAATTGAATACGAACGTGAAATTCTTTTAAAAAAAAGGCTCTTTTGCATGCTCTCACAAGGTTTAAGATTTCTTTCTACCAATGTGGCTAATTTGATTTATTTTATTCATGCCTAACTTACCTTAAGTCACATAGGGCATGAATTTTTCAAGTCTTGTCTCAACCTTGTGACTTTTATGCTTCATTGGAATTTGGTGTTTGAATGTTCTTTGACTTACATGTTTCTTTATGTTTCTAACTTAGTCAACACCAAATTGTTTTAATTTATGCCACTTACTTGTGATTGATATTTACTTGATTATGTGCTCTACACATACATGTGTATCACTTGTTTTGGCATTTTGAATTGTTGAGAAGTGAATACAAACTTACTTATTTTGAAAATTTAGAAACTTTTTGAACTTAAGAAACTTTTGACTATACACCTAACTTTTTGTTTCGGTTTTTCTTATTTACAGGAGTGCTGAAATGGTGACCACATGCTACCTTGAGGGCTCAAGAATATTTTGATTCATAGAGACACTAATCTATGTTAGAACTTTTAACTTTTGGTTGAACTTGTGCAAGACATATAACTTGTAGAACTAATCAATGTACTCACTAATGTTATTTTGTTTTAAAACAATGTTAGATAAAATAAGGCATGTTTGAATTATGTATGTGTTTACATATTATATAAATGTAGACTTTCTTAGTAAAATAGTTAATATATTAGTTAATTAAAAAAATAATTTAGTAAACTATGCATGTAATTTGTAATAAAAAAAGTTGTTACAAAATAATTAATTTGCTTTCGTAACTAAAGAAAAAAAATGTTACAAAATTATGTTACATTTTGTAACAAAATTTTTTGATAGGAAAAAAATTGACTGTCACGAAAAATACCTTCAAGATCAAAATTTGTTACCACTTTTATAACGGCTTCTGATTTTTTGTATCAGAAAAAATTGTTACAAAATATGGTATTGAATTGTAACAGTTCCATTTTTCGTTACAAAAACTTTTTGTAACGGGACTTACTGCAATGAACCCTTTTTTTGTTACAAAAAACTTTTGTTTCAAAATTTTGACGTTTTGTAACAATATTTTTTGTTACAAATGCGCATTTTTCTTGTAGTGGTCATTGAGGATGATCCAACTACTCAATAATGTGATCTTCAAGTCTAGTAAAATCTTGAAGCATTTTTTATGTAATAACCAAATGAAGCTCCACTTTTCACTCTTCTTCTTCCTCCCACGACCTTCCTCACACAACAATACTCTTCACTCTTCAGTAACTCTCTCACATAACACTTACTCTTCAGTAACTCTCCCCTCTGCGTTTTGCATTTTAAACACTCCCGCAACAGCCTTTTTCAACACGTGGCGCGTATGCAGCTAGGAACGCTGCAAAACGCAACCAACGTTTGGCTGTGCAGGGCTGACAAACGCAACCTGCGTTTTGCTTAGTCCTATGCTGGTCAACACTGCCCCTCTCAACATGCAGGTCACGTTTCGCACCATGGTTTTGTTGCCCAGTCCAATCACAGCCTGTGTTTTGCAGGTTCGCATATTTTTTTTTTATTGCCACTGCAAAAGGTTACCTGCATTTTGTAGATCTCTAAATAACCCAGGTCTACATTGATAAAAAACTCACCATGTATCCATATTCAAAGTTATCACTATCATTCTCTCCATAACAAAATTAATTTCCGGACTTTTGGATCCCTTTCTCCAGTTCTCATTGTTCTTTTAGCTCCTCGCAATAATTTTTAATTATATTTAGCTAACGACAAAAGTCTAAGTAGCCAACTATAACATAAGCTAACTCAAACTTATCCGTTGTATTTTTTGTTTTGAAATTTTAAAAATTAGGATGGTAGACAGTTTGTTTTTTCTTTTTTATAACAGACCTCCTATTTTTTAACTAGTTAGCTCTAAACCTCCTAATTGGTTAATCATATTCTCTTCTCCAATAACCACGCACAATGCTCTTCACTTTATCCTTCTCTTCTCAACTTTTCAATCTAAATTCCGTTCTCCATTACTAATTACTTTTCATCAATTTCTCGCAAAATCCTCTTCTCCATCACTCTTCCTTCCTAGCACTTAGTATGATTTTCGATTTCTCACTACACATCAAGGTGGAATTATAACAACGCGCATGAAAATAAAATGCATATTGTATTGGTTCAAGTAACAAAAAAAAAAAAAATTAAAACTCTATATTCTGCAGTCAGAAATTATTACAAAGTAACCCTATAGCTAAAAGTAATTTTAGTGGGCATTCTAATTCTTGAGTTGTAACAAGTCTCTATAGCCTTTGGGCATATGAAAAAGGCAGGGTTAACAAAAGAAGAAGAATAAGAAAAAATGAGAGAAGATTGAGAAATAGAACGTTCATTAGTTAGTTTGCATTTCTTCTACTATCTTATTCTTTCTCTTCAACACTTTGATTTTCACCTTCTTGAACATATCTGTTGCATTGGACAAGCTTTAGATATGAAAAGAAATGCGAGTTATATTAAATAAGAGTAGTGTTGCATAATAAACAAAATTTATTATTGTTGATCAATACTTAATCAACTCTAAATACTAAAATTTAAATTCTAAATTTTAAACTTAATTTTTAAATTCTAATACTATAAAAAATCTAAAATATTGGCTAATATTAATACAAAAAAATTTAAAATATTGGCTAATATTAATATTGACTTTCAATAGACATTTGTCTATTCATTCGATACAATATCAGCAATACAACCAGAAATGAAATGAGAACTATTTAAATCTCTTTTTCTCTCCATTATCATTTTGTAATAGCAACATGTAAAATTATTGTAGGCAAAACCCATGTTAAAATGTACTAAATAATCAGCAAGAGAATTCACAGATACAATAGAAAGTTTCTAAGAAATCTAAGCAACGTGGCCATGTCATGGGCCCCGGATGAAGTTTCAAACATTTATTGCGACAAATGTTAAAATCGTCGCAGTTAGTAGTAACCTCCCATTGATCTCTACAAATCGTTACGCCTTCAGCCACTTGATGAAGTGTTATCGAGATAGCTGCATGCAAAGAGTTAAAGAACACATTTAATAATCTTGATGTAGAATAATATTGATAGGTTTAGGAATAATAGAGATATATCAACCTGAAACCAGAAGGAAAATTGAAAAAAGATTTGTCTTGGTTATTAACTTGTTAGTCATGATGATCTATCGATCGAACACTTGATAATTATTCTTAATAATCTCAATAGTTTTTGTGTATCAATTTTGGGAGATGGAGTCATGGAGAGTTACGTTGTATATATATATAGGTGGAAATTCATTACACTACATCTCAAAGAATTCTAAATTAATTGATTTTTTTATTATTCTAATGCATATTCTTTTTAGTATATGTGTAAAGTTTAATTAAATAGTTTTAAACCGAACTCAAATCCTTAAAAGATTGGACTATTTGAGTCATCAATTGCCTGCTTGTATAAGATAGTAACTATGTTTTATTTTTGAGAAAATTTTACTCAATTCTCTAAAAGATGCTAAAATGATAATTTTTTCTCTTTTATTTATAAAATATATATTTCTCTTCTTTATAATTTTTAAAAATTCTTTTTTTAATTCATTTTAAATTTTTTATGTTAACTAAGATTAATTTTATCTATTTTTTTAAAAAATTATTTTTTACAAAATACTTTTTAGTAAAAATTTTATTTTTTTGTGATTAAATTTATTTACCAAAATACCCTTTAATAAATTATTTTTTTACTGATTAAATTGTATTTTTATCAAAATATTCATTTAAAATTTTTTTAATAATACCTTTTTTTAAAGTACCTTTCAATAATTTTTTAATTATTAAATTGTGATTTTACCAAAGTTTTTGTTAATAATTATTTTTGTACTTTACTATTAATTTTTCGATATCAATGTATATTATTTTAATATTAAATTAAAAAAATCTGTTAATATGTATAACAATTAATATTAATAAATAATTTTTTTTATAAAACTATTGAAAATTATTAACTTTATCAAAATTTAAAAATAAGTCGAGATGGATAAATTCAAATTTAAAAAATAACATCTCATTCATTCACATCTTTACAAAGCAAGTTCCTTAATAATTAAAAAATTATTGTAGGATGTCTTAGAAAAAAAAATTTAATCATTAAATTTTTTTAAAAAAATATTATGAAAAAATACAATTTAATCGTTAGAAAAATAATTTGTTAAAGGGTATTTTGATAAACTAAATTTAATCACAAAAAAGTAAAATTTTTACTAAGGTGTTTTTATAAAAAATAATTTATTTTTTTTAAATTGATAAAATTAACGTTAATTAACACAAAAAAATTTAAAATAGATTAAAAAAGAGGTTTTTTAAAAATTATAAGAGAGGAGAGTGTATATTTTACAAATAAAAGAAAAGAAAGTGTTATTTTAACATCTTTAAAAAAAAGAGTAAAATTTAATTTTTTATTTTTTATTATATATTATGTATATACATGCATAAATGTATTATTTAAAAGGGAGCAATTTGTGACTCAAATTAAATGCATTCAAGGATACATGTTCACTACTTAAAAAATTACATTATTATTTTATGTTTAGTCTCATGTATGCATGTAAGTCTAATAGCTAGTTAATCAAAAGTAACCACCCGCCTCACGTTAGTTGAATATCTACAAATTTGAATAAAAAGACAAAAATACATTTTTCTTTAATTAGAACACATTTTCCTTTTTCATAATCATTATTATTTTTACTAATAACTTATTTTTGAACTAATATAATAAATATAAACTAACTAATAAATTATTTAAAATTAAAAATAAACAATTAACTTAATAAAAACAAAACTAAAAAGAGACACTTAAATGACATTGTCTAATTATACTTATATATACTTATAAATTATTAAGACATGCAATTTGCGAAAGGTTAATGGATATGCTATTATACTTATATATTACTGCTTGGTGTTTATGAAAAGTTGAACACGATACACATCGCTGTGTCACCGTAAATGAATGATTTTATAATAAATAATAGTTAGTTTAACTGAAACGATCTGATATATAATTACTAGTGCATGCAATTTTGTAACTTTATATAACAAAATAATAAAATTTTCTATTAAAAATAATTGAATTTAGTAATTATTATATAGCATTTATACTAAAATAAATTATTTTAAAATAAAAATAAGAGTTAAATACTTTTTTTCGGGTTAAGTATTCTTTTCGTCTTTAAGGTTTTGGGTCAAAATCAAAATCGTCCTCAACTTTTTTTTTTATTAAAATCATTCTCAACATTACAAAACGTTAAAAAATCGTCCTTTTGTCCAAGAACAACATTTTGTGGACAATTTTATCCTTACATAAAAATTTAATTGATGTGGTATCATTTGATTTCAGTAACGGGAAGTGCAGAGGGATAACCGTAAACGATATAGATGGAAGAAAGCAAAGAAGAAGCAGAGGCAGCACTACAGAAGAAGTACTCGTCAATGGTGGAACGGCTCAACAAACGCCACCAATCCCGTTCAGACAATAACAACGAATCGGAATCATCTTCATCCCCTGCCTTCGAGTCCACATCATCCTTCCTCACCCGATTCTCCAACCTGAAATCCTCCATTGAATCCCAATTCACTCACTCCCATTCTCTTTTCTCTTCTGACCCATCGCAGTTCAAACCCCATTTCGAACAAATCTCAACATCAATCTCCCATTTGGAGAAGCTTATTGCAGAAAACTCCTACTTCCTTCCCTCCTACGACGTTCGATCCTTCCTAAAAACCATCACCGATTTAAAACACACCTTAGAAACTCTCATCTTCCAACTTCTCCCTAAGAAGAAGTTCTCCTTCAAGAACATGGCTACCACCAAGAAAGACACTACCAACAACAACAACAACAACACTGTTACTCCACAAGAATCCAAATAGCCCCTACCTCTCAATCGTGACTCCCCGGGGTTCAGGAACAAATCCAGCGAGCTTTTGGTGGGTAATTTTAGGGGATCGGAGGTTGGAGAATTCACGGTGTCTGATCTCAATTCCTGCGAGGTTAGGATAATTGGTTGTGTGAGGACGCTCTTTATTCACAGGCGGAAGAATTCTAGGGTTTACGTTGGGCCCGTGATGGGTTTAGTCTTCATTGAGGACGTTGAGGGCTGCGTGATGGGTTTCGTGGTGCTGGTCTTGATGCAAAAACCGGAAATTAGGGGAATGTGGACGATTTCAAGTGGTTGAGGACGGTGCAGTTGACAAACCCCAATTTGACGGTTTATTTTGTATTGAGTTTAGAGTGTTTTGATAACCTTTTGTTACATTTAGCCTATGAATTAGCATGGTTTTGTTATCTCTCCCATATTTGTGCTTAAGTCATGGATCAAAGGAGCAAGGAAGGAAGCATGCAAATGGAGAGAAGCACAAAAGACAAAGGAATTGATCTAGGCCATGCACGCGCACGCGCACAAGGCGCTCGCGCGCACATTGCGAAGCAGGCCAGGGACGCGCACGCGTACCGTGAGCGCACGCGTCGATGACGGCACATGACCTCATTAATGCAACACGTGCCTGGCGATTTGAGAGGGTTTCTGAACCCATTTTGGCACCAAATGCTGCTAGAAGGAAAAAAAGGATCAAGGATTAAGGGGAAGACATTATTAGGAGGAAGAGGATTATCATTGGATTTAGTATATAGCATAATTAGAGTTAGTTTTAGAGATAGAAGCTCTCACTTCTCTCTAGAATTAGGATTAGGTTTAGGTTGATCTCTCTTCTTAGATCTAGGTTTAATTCATGCTTTGATTCACTTTTCATTTACCAATTCTTAATCTTCTCCTCTCTCTCTTTCTAGTTATATGCTTTAATAATTGTAATTCTTTATTTTGTTTTGGATAGATTGTTGCCCTTTGTTTTCTTTCAATAATGCAATTTGAGGTAATTCATGATAATTGTGATTTCCTTGATTGTTGTTGATTAATTCTTTGCAATAATTGTTGTTAGATTCTATTCTTGTTATCAATTTACTATGCTTTTCTTTTATGCCTTCCAAGTGTTTGATGAAATGCTTGGTTGGGTTTTAGTGTAGGTTTTGTTCCTCTTGGCCTAGGTAGAGTAGTTAGTGACTCTTGAGTTATCTAATTCCTTTGTTGATTGATAATTAGAAGTTGCTAATTGATTTGAATGCCTCTAAAGCTAGTCTTTCCTTTAGGAGTTGATTAGTACTTGAGGAATCAAATTGATTCATCCACTTGACTTCCCTTCATGGTTAGAGGTTAACTAAGTGGTAGTAATGAACAATTCTCATCACAATTGAGAAGGATAACTAGGATAGGACTTCTAGTTTTCATACCTTGCCAAGAGTCTTTTATAGTTGTTAGTTTACTTTCATTGCCATTTACTTTCACGCCTCTTATCAAAACCCCAAAACAACTCAAACCAATAACAAGACACTTTATTGTAATTCCTAGGGAGAACGACCCGAGGTTCAATACTTCGGTTTATAAATTTAGGGGTTTGTACTTGTGACAAACAAATTTTTGTATGAGAGGACTATTGTTGGTTTAGAGACTATACTTCAACGAGATTTCATTTGTGAAATTCTAAACCGTCAAAAATTCAATCATCAGCAGTCTCTAAATTGGTCGATTTTACCGGAGAATTAAGGGTTGGAATCGTTGATATATTCAATTTGGAAAATGGGAAGAAGGAGGAAATTTGAGTAGGTTTATTGTTGTAGGATCCTCCAAGTGTTCAAGATTTTTTATTTGTCTTGTGGGGAATATGTGCAATTGATCTTAGTTTGGATATGTTCTCTCTCAGATTTTGATATATTAAGAGCTTGAAGTGATTTTGGCGATGCTAGTGTCTGTGATTACTGAGATACGGGAGTTGGGGGGAGGGGGAGGGTTTTGTTTTTATTTTTTAATATTATTTTTGTTATTTATATTAATTATTAAGGGTAATTTGGTAAAAAAAATAAAATTAAAGTAGAAAAGAACAATTTTGTAACGTTTTGTTATTTTTGTCGGGGATGATTTTGATTTTGGTCTCAAACCTTAGGGACGTTTTTTTTCTAAAGTCTCGGATCAAATCAAAATTATTCCTGATTTTGTTTTTATTAATATTATGCTCAACGTTACAAAATATTATAAACTCGTCATTTTCACAAAAAAAAATTGGATGATTTTACCCCACCAACTATCCCCAATCGTTTCCTTCCCAATCCGTCCTCTCCCTTTTTTCATACTTAAAAAAACCACTAACTTCCAATACAGGTGTACTAACAGCAACAACCACAAAATAAATCGAAAGAAATTTCAGATAACACAATAATTTAATAATCATCAACTATGATTTCAAATCTAAAATTAACAACAAAAATGATAAGATTGCAAATTAGTAAATGAAGTAGCAACAAAAATTTAGCAATAATCGAACCATCTGTAACAATTAAAAACTTCATGTCAAAATTAAAAAATAAACCAAATTTTTTTATAATTAATGACACAAATTTAGTCACTGAAGAGGGGAAGAGCTAGCTACATGAATAGATTTGGAACGAGGTGAGCTCCAGAAAGTAGAACAGAGAAGCAGACGATGTCACGACAACAAGGAGGTAGAACAAAGTTGATTGTAAGGAGGTAGAAAGGAGGTGCGATGCGGCAAGGAGGCAGAATGAAGATGCGACACTGTAGGAGGCAGAACGGAGATGCGATGCTGTGAGGAGGAAGAACGCAGGCCGGTGCTGCGAGAGAAAAAGCGCGATGGAGAAGGAGTCAGCGTCGAAGGAGAGTCAAAACGGGATTCAGTCGGGCGATGCCTTTTTCTTCCTCTTCTTCTCTTCTTTTCCCCTTAGTTCTCCAGCCCCCCCTCTATTTTTTTTTTCTTTGTTTCTTGCTCTCCCTCCTCTTTGTTTGTGGTTGTTGAAAGAAAAAGAAAAAATGAGGTTTAAGGGTAGAATTAATGGTGAAGGGTATTTTGGTCCAAAAGTTAGAGAAATGACTATTTTATAATGTTTTGTAATGTTGAGAATGATATTAAAAAGAAAAAAAGGTCAAGTACGATTTTGGTTTTGACCCAAGATCTTAGGGACGAAAAAAGTACTTAACCCTAAAAATAACACTGTATAATATACAAAATGGTAATTGAAATATAAAAATATAATATTTTATTATTAATTTTAATATAAAATATATATTTTAATCATAGTTATAAAAAAATAAGTTGAACTGGTCGGTTTAAACGAAAAACTGATGAACCGAATCTTTATCCAGTTCGATTTAATATTCTAACCGTTTAAAAAAATGATCAAACTCGTTTGAACCGGTCAAAATCAGTGCAAACTGCAACTAAATCGGATTGGTCAACCGTGGTCAACTGCGCGTTAATGACATCAATTGAAATATAAAAATATAATACTTTATTATTAATTTTAATATAAAATATACATTTTAATCATACTTATAAAAATTAAACTGAATTAATCGATTCAATTAAAAGATTAATAAACCAAATTCTTATTTGGTTGGTTTGATATTCTGACTGTTTAAAAAAGAAAATCGATCAAACTCGTCTGAATCTCTGTGGTATTGATATTCTGACATCAATTATTTTCTTGCTTTATAATGTATTTATAACTTTATATATTGAATATC
>NC_029780.3:21978095-21983175 GCF_000817695.3 Arachis duranensis | reverse complement strand
TAATATTTTTGTTTTATTATACTTTTATATATTTATTTTATTAGAATTTATATAATTATTAAAATAAATATTAAATATTTTAAATATTTACATATTAAAATATTAGTAAATATATGTATTTCAAATTTTAATTTTATGTTTGACTATTTTATATTTTTTATTTACGTGAAATTGGTTTTATCGGTTTTATCGGTTTAACCAGTGACTTATAGATAGAACAAATAAACTAGTGAACCAGTAGTTTGACCGGTTTGACTCATAACTTCACCGGTAAGACCCTATCCGGCCCTTATCATTTTCATTAAAGGACAAAGCGCACCTTAATTATCCCGAAACCTTAACCAGATCCCATTCATCAATAAAATTGTACAAATCAACCTCTATTCTTGGTTGATAAACGGTGCCCCATCTGACGTGTCCGGTGAAGTGCCAGGTGTCAATACCAATTTGTTAAAGGGACTAAAAATCCCTCGCTAAAACTTTAAACCCTAACTACCCTTGCCTCTTGCTTCTGCTACCTTTCTCTTCTCCTTTTCCCTTCCCTTCTCCGTTTTTCAACTCCTCCTTGGCTCAAACTCACACAATCACACTAGCTTTCAAGAGAAATCAGAGAAGAGAGAACTAGTTTGCCTCCTGCGTCTGTGGTTTTGAATTTGCCCCTACCTCTGGTTTTTCTCCCCACATATGTATCCCCATCTATTTTTGCCGCTGTTGGTTGTCCTGCTCGGCTGCTTTGCCCATGCTTCTGAGTCTTCTTCTTTTCAGTTCTGATTCGTTCTTTCTATTTTCTCTAATTAGTGGTGATAAGAGATGTAATAGAAAAATATTTAGAGTTATGGCAATTTGTCTTATGGCTAAAGGTGTGAAAACTGGAAATATATTACTGTTGAGGGAGGAAGAGATGAAATTAATGAACAAAAGCAGTTCAGGAAAAGGGGAGTTGTTAGTGACGGCAGTAGCGGCGCAAAGGACAGTGAGGACGACGAGGATCTTGGTGACACTGAAATGATTTGGGGTGAGCTATTGAGGGAGGTTGGGTGATGACGAGAAGGAGAAAAAGAGTAGGAAGAGAAAACCACGGTGATGGTGGCTGTTGGTACCGAAACAGAGGGAGAAGATGGTGGCTCTGGATATGACACGATGGAGGAAGAAAAAAAGAAAAGGAGGAAGAGGAAATGAAGAGGAAGAAAAAAATAGAAGTCGGTTCAGCGATGGTGGTGCTGCGGTGATGGTTGTGAAGGTGAAGTTTGCTTATGATGGTGATGGAGATGATGGTGGCTAAAGAGAAAGGAAAAGAAGAGGAGGAAGAAAAGGCGGAAGAAGAGGAGAAGAGAAGAAGAAGAGAGTTTTTTATTTTTTTTAGCGAAAGAATTTTTAATACTTTTAACAAATTAGTATTGACACCTGCCACTATCACTGTGACATAATACATCAGATCTCATCGAACACATCATATGGGCCATCATTTATCAAGCGAGAACAGGAATTGATTTGTACAATTTTATAGTTGAATGTGAGCTTGGTTGAAGTTTTGGAATGATTAATATGTGTTTTATCTCTCAAAAAATAGGTCACGGGCTGGATAGAATATTTACCTTTATTTAATCTATGTTGTGAATTTTTCGCTCAACAAAATAGATCTTTATTTTTTTAAATTATAAAAAAATGAAATCCAATTTTATGCAAGCTTGAACTATATATGTAAGGGTGATGCTAGGTAGCCAAAGAATAATTATAATATAAAAATGTTACATAAAATATCTCATTCTTTTGATAAGTAAGTGACATACACCTCCTTATCACTTATTCTCCTTATTACCTATTATTTTGCTGTATGTTTGGAGTCATTAATATTCTTTTCAAAATTAATTTCAGTTTCTCCCAAATCAAATCTCTAACATCTCTCAATCACATTATTATTATAAACAAAAATTAAAAAAATAAATTTTTAAAAATAATTACTAACTCGTCATATTAAAATCAATAAACAAGCATACATATGAATATTAAATAAAAATATTAAAATAATTAAAATTATGATCTATTAGTGCACATATGAGATAATTTAAAAAATACAATAAGACGTATAGTTTAAAATTTGATAATATTAATTATAGACATCATAGGTATGAAATTATGAATATTATGAGTATAAATTATGAATGTTATTAAAATGAAATTATAGATGTTATGTGTATGAATTTATGGATGTTATGAGTAAATTTATCAATTGAATAAATTAATTTAAGAATTTGATATTTTTTAAATTCAATTATGATAAAATTTAAAAACATCTGTGTTAACTTTATAGTTACTTATGTAATAACTAAAAAATGATGTGTATGGATGTAATATCTAATAAATATGAATTTAAATTTTAGATGTTATTTGTATGTAATTATGGATGTTATGTATATGAACGTATGAATGTTATGTGTATGAACTTAGTTAGTACAATATAATTATAAATGCACATAAAAGCACAAAAAAATTAAATCAGTTTATTATCATACCTTATCAAAGTTAGCGTGATTTTTCATATTCTCGAAAATTGGTTGACTGACAACAACCTCGTCGAGTGAGTCCGTCTATTGTTCAAATTCTTCATCAGCACCTTCTACCATAGCCCATAGGTACCGTATTAAGGTCGAATTCAAATGTCATACTATTTGCAATAATAAACGTGACTCCTTGTAAAATTCTTTGATTTATACACTATTATGTTTGCAATGGTATTAGAATCATAATTTTTGAATGATCGTAATTAAATTAATAGAATGTATATATTACAAAGAATCAAGTACAATTAAATGTCTTAACAGAAATAAAGAATTAGTAATTTTTTCGTATCTCCATTGATTGATATTAAATGCCTTAAGAAAAATAAAGAATCAAGTGTAATTAACTCAATTAATATATATATAATCATTACTGTCCATTCTTATTATTATTAATATTTAATGTATTCTTAAATATAAAAATAAAATTATAAAAAGAAATATTAAATATTGATTACAAGAATGTCTAATAGTAAAGGATATGATATTATAATTAATACTATTAATGAGTGAAGTTAATAAGAATATGATAAGTGAAATGATAAGAGAGGGATAAAAAATAAAACTATTATTAAATAACGTAAATAAAATAAATTATAAAAAGTTTTAGCTAATTATGACTGAAATTTTTTTGTTACCAAATTTTTTCCATATGTAAACTAATCACGTATTATAACCTTTGTAAATATGATTAGGTTATACACTATATATATATATATATATAAGTCATGACGTATTATAAGTTTATATAATATGTTAATTACTATATGACACGAATCTAATTCGAAAATGATACTAGATAATAAAAATGATAAATTTAAACTCAAAAAAATATGTTTCGTCAGTGAAGTCTATAGTAGAATATTCTTAAGACTCAATAATATTATTTAATTTATGTTGTGAATTTTCTACCTAATAAAATAAAGTTTTGTTGATTTTAAATTATAAATTAATTGGATCTAATTTTATGGAAGCTTGAACTATATATAAATTAAATTAATCACGTCTTACAACCTTTGCACACATGATTAAGTTATACAATAGATTTTAACATATAAGGAGGTAATAATGTTTAAGTTTATACAATATTTAACTACTATATGCACTGAATCACGATAGACAAAAGGCAGAGTTTATGGTATTTTCGGTGGCTAAGTTTAGCAATATTTTTTAAGTATTATTAAAATTAAAATGATATTTTTTTTATATTTTGCTAAAATTTTTTGTTTTTATTTTTTAAATTAAAAAGATAAAATCTTTTTTTGTTTTTTAAATTTTTTAAAAATTTCAAAAATATTTTTAAATTTTATTTTGTCCTAAAAATTTTTTATTTACATAAAATTTATCTTTAACGATTAATTTTTTAAAAAATTTATTTTTTAATATAAACAAATCAAACATATTTATTATACATTATTATTAAATTAATTCTATTTTTTTAAAAATTTAATTGTCTGGGATATATTTAATATAAATAAAAATTTTTTAAGACAAAATTAAAATAAAATAAAATTTATGAATATTTTTAAAAAATTTAAAAATAAAAATATAATTTATCCAATTAAAAAATATCATTAAATAATAAGAAAAACGTTACTTTAACTTTAACAACATTTTGTCAAAATTATATAGACATCTTAACATTTATCTAGATAAAATCATAACGGGAATGATGATGACAGATAAAATCATGAGTTAACTACTGTGTTAATTAAGTTGATCTCACAAAATAAATTAGTTTATTAAATTCATCAATTACTTAATTAGTATCATTTTCAAGTTAAGATATTTTGTCAAATAGTAGCTAGTTAATATACAGATAATAACTTCAATATTTTAACAATTATTTTATAAAAATAAATATTAAATTACTTTTTATATACCTTGTTTAACTTTGATTTGGATAACTATTGTTAAATTTTTTTTGTTTTAAATACTATAATAAAGAGTCAATTTTATAATTAAAAAAGACTATACTTTTCTAAAATAAAAAGATTAATAAAATAATAAAATAAAATTCTAATCAAATTTAAATTAAGATAACAAAACTTTCATATTATAAAAATTATAAATTTAATAGTAATAATTGAATTCTTATTTTTTCACTTCGAAGATTTAATTTTTCATAAGAATCAAGAATATATATTCATGTTTAAACCCCCCCCCTTCCCCCTTACACTTTATAAAATGGAAATTTTGCTTATTTTAATATTAAACTGTAGTTTCCCTAGACACGTGGAAATGTTTTTTTTTTTACAACTATTAGGGAATATAAATCATTATCATTTTCCATATCTGATTTTGTTATTAATAAAATCTGCTTCATCTTATTAATATACGTTGGAGTTTTATGAAGTGAATGATTTAAGGATTAACACAATAGTAGATGATACATAGCCCTCTTGTGTGTATTAGATAAAGGATTTTCAGAAAAGATTGAGTTGTAACTTGTAAGGTTATTGTAATCTTTGTTTTTTTTTTTTTTTTTTTTTTTTTTTTTTTTTGGGGGGAAAAAAAAAATT
>NC_029780.3:21970370-21978083 GCF_000817695.3 Arachis duranensis | reverse complement strand
GCAAAGATAAAGTTATTTTATTGCACTAGAAATGAAGGTCATGGTCTACATTTAGACAACAAACAAAGAGTAATATTAAAAGTGTTCCACCAACAAAAAAAATCGGTAACAAAAACGTCCAGAGACAATATAAAACCGATTTTTTTTCACCGAGAAATTTTAGAGAAATCGGTACCACTGTTTGCATGCCAAATTTCAACTGCGCCATGCACTAGAGTGTTATAGCAGAAGTAATGGAGGTGTGAAAACACAGAAATATAAGATTACAGTAACAAAAGAATGTGGAGTGTGTGTTGTTTTTTTATGTCTTTGTGTTTATTTTTTTTTAATTTTGTTAATAGCTGTTTATCTTTATTCGTATTAATCAAATCAGTACCATTGATATTTTCTTTTGGCTTTTAAGTTTTGATGTTTTCTCTCCATCACAATTTGATAAAAAGTGTTTTGGTGCCAAAGATAAAAAAATTTATTTTTTGACTTTTCCTTTTTGTTTTTGTGCTATACCCAAATTGGTAATGCTAGACCAAAATGTATAAAAATGTTTATTTTCTTGTCCATATAGCAACTGCAATAACTCTTTATGTATGTCCAAAAATTAATTGGTTTTTTTTTTGGGTTATGCAACTGTTAATATGAGTCTCCACAAATAGAACACTCATCAAATAAATTTTGAGCTTTAAAACTTAATTAAAAAATGTTTGTAATTATAAAATAAATTATTATTTCCTAAACTCAACTTTAAACTACAAAAAAATATTAGTATGTTACCATTCGCTCTTCTCTTTAATTTATATAATTCAAGTTGCATAAAAATATTAAAGATGTGATTTAAACTTTAGTTCAATTTAATAAGTCCACAAAAATCAGAAGTGCTTTGCTTTTGAACAAAAATTTATATATGTATTTTATAGTCAATTCACTCCCATTTTGAGTATTTTTGTGTTTATTGGTTAACAAGCGGTCACAAATCTTAATTAGATTTAAAATTCTCTTTGCAGAAAGTATGTTTCTCGTATTTAACTTTCAATGAAGAATGAATAATGCAATCAACTTATCATTGTAGGGGGTGCAACACCTTTCTATAAGACAGTGATTCCACATTGTACTTGCGACGAAAAACGGTTTGTCAAAAAACCTTACTTGAGTTGAAGACCCAAGAAAAAGAATGCTCGCTACCAAGCTTTTGATCCTCCTAGTTTAAAATATGGATCCCGCTAGGGAGATAATGGACTATTTGTACGATGTGTACAATGGCTATTGAGTTATGAAATAAACATCCTCTATACTATTTAGAATAACCATCCGAGTACAAGAGTAGAAAAATGTAACACTAATAATTATATCTCTAATACTCCATAAACCTCCATTGAACACATTGTATAAATATTTCATTGGTTCCTCATACTTTCCCTTAAAATATTAATTCTTCCTTCATCTCCCTCTTATATAATAATGATCTTACACTACTCATATTTTTTTTATTTACGATATTCTTTGATTTCATATGCTAAAAAATAATTTAACATGGATTTAAGTTTTATTTTAAAATTTATTATTGGCTAAATAAATTACTATATATAAAGCGAAATTTGAATTTTTTAACAATTATTTATGAAAATGAGTGAGCAATTCAAATTAATTTTTTTGCAACTCATAAATGCATTATTTTTTAGATGTTTTTTATGATGCTTAAATTTCAAACATTAAATTTAAAAATAAAAGAGTAAATCCCAATTTTTTCTATCTCTACCTTTAGACAATTTAAACATAAAAATTACAAGCATCAAAGAACTCTCCTGTTTTTTATGATATGGGCCCACCCGAAGTTTCCATACTTCGTTCTTTAAGTAATTTTCCATTTGATTAGCAACATTCTTTTTACACCCATCTCCTTTTCCTATATCTGAATTAATTTCTCCACCACTCCTTTTGTTATGTGTACGTCAGTAAATTATTTGATATTGATTTTATGAAATTTAGTATATTTTGATTTTTTTGTTTGATGACTGAAATAAACTAGAAAAAACAAAACAAATTCCAATTTAGACAGCAGCACTTTATTAGCAATTTATAAAGTTTTTGTGGCTATTTTTTTTATATAATTTAGTGGTGTGAGTTATACTAGGTTATGATCATTGGGAGTGAATTACACTATTATGACGATGTTGTTTTTTGGAATTTGGAGGGGAAGAAATTGGACCCACCGATTTCGAGCAGATAAAAGAAGGAACACAAATCGGACCCACCGATTTGTGTGAGGGAGAAAGTTTGTTTGCATGAAATCACGAAAAATGCAGTAATCAGACCCACCGATTTCTGGTTGTCCAACTTTCTAAAACGAAGAGTGCAGTAATCAGACCCACCGATTTCTGTTGCCGAAATTTTTTTTTAATCCGGGGTGCACCGGTCGGACCCAACGATTTGTGATGCGCACAAAATTCGATTTGGTAGCACGCGGTCGGTCCGTCCGATTTGCCTGTAAGTGCATACATAAAATGTAAAAATATCACAGAAGCCCCAATTTTTTATTGCCAGTCTCAGCTGTTCTTCCTCCTCTTCTCTCATTCTTCCTTCTCCTTCATTGTTGTAGAATAAATTTCAGTGACATTGAGAATCGTCAGGTACCCTATACTGTTATGGATGATAGAGTTGTGTTGAAGATTTATTGTTACGGGCAGATTTTATTGCAAACATATGAGTGAGTTCAATTTGTGTGTGAAAATCCATTAGATGTTGTTATTCCGTTCACATTGTCATTTGAGGAATTGAAAGGGGTGATTTGTGAGAAGATAGATTCTCGAAAATCTAGGAGAGTATCGTGTATTTTGTACAGGTATCCTTTACATGTGTTTGGTGGGTTCGTTCAATTTCAGACCAAGTACGTGACAGATGAAGCAAGTATGCATGAAATGTTTTCAATGTATATGGAAAATCGCCACCGAATGTCGTACATCGAGTTGTATATTGAGTTTGAGCAATCTGAAGCGGACCGTAACATTGAATTGGAAGATTATAATAGTGAAAGCGAGGATGAATTTGAAAGTAACTATGAGATCGTTGGTCTAGGTGAAGACGAAGATGAAACTGGCGGCGCCATGAACACAGATGTGGCAGAAGTTGCAAATGCACTGGCAAACCCGCATCCGTTTCAGGAGCCTTCTTTCATGCGATCGTTGAATTTGGAGGCTATGCACGCACCGGAGTTTCCGCAACATATGAATGCAGGTGCGTAAAGCTAGACAGCTATGTGAAACTCTGTAGTAGCTGATCAATAAGTCAGATGAGTAATATATGTGATATGTGGATAGTCATTTGTGACCATAGGATTGATTTTTTTATTAATTAATAGTTCTTTGTTATGGATTATATTTAGTTGTTCTTTACGTAGATAGAATAGCGAAGAAAAAGACTATTATGATCTTACATGGTAAAGTGTGTTTATTAATTGAGTTTTAATAAATGATTTATTACTGAGTACATAATACATGATTTATTTCTTTTTATGTATGCAGCGCTTCCTGTTGTGGCGGATGGTGAGTTCACAGTGGGGATGGAATTCAGGTCAAGGGAGGCAGTAATCAAGGCAATGAAAAATTATACCATCTAGAGAGGTGTAGACTATCGGGTATATGAGTCAGAATCGACAACATTCTATGCCAAATGTACATAATATGGCAATGGTTGTGACTGGTTGATCAGGGTTACCAAAATGCAGAAGAAGTACTGTTGGGAGATAAGGAGGTACAATGGAAATCACCCTTGTACCAGGTCTACTATTTCTCAAGACCATTCGAAGCTGGATTCCAAGACAGTTGCAGAAGCAATTAAGCCGTTGGTAAAGGTTGACCCGTCTATAAAGGTAAAATCAGTCATTGCTGAAGTTCAGTCAAAGTTTAACTACACCATCAATTATCGTAAGGCTTGGTTAGCAAAGCAGCAGGCGGTGGAATCAATTTTCAGAGGTTGGGAAGCATCGTATGAAGCTTTGTCCATATGGTTTGAGGCCATGTGTCACAAGGAGCCATCAGCAGTGATTCACTTTGAAACAATGCCTGCTTACTAGAGGGGTGATTTGGTTCCTGATATACGTGTACTGCATAGAGTCTTCTGGAGTTATTACCCTTGTATAAGGGCCTTCAGACACTGCAAGCCAGTGGTGCAGGTGGACGGGACTCATTTGTATGAAAAATACAAGAGTTGTTTATTGGTTGTAGTCTCACAAGATGATAATAACAACATTGTGCATATTGCATTTGCCATAGTGGAGGGAGAAACTTCTGATGTATGGTACTTTTTTCAAAGTAACTTGCGTCAACATGTGGTGACACGTAATGGTGTGGGACTTATCTCTGACCGACACGATTCTATTAGGTCAGCTATTGAGAGAAGTAATGGGGCTTGGTCTCCTCCTAGAGCATTTCATATGTTTTGTATCCGGCATATTGAGTCCAACTTCTTGAGGAAGTTCAAGGCACCTTACTTGCATAAGCTTATCATCAACATTGGTAAGTTTGAATACAATGAACTTTGAATTTATTGTAAGCACGATCAAATAGAATGGTGTTCATTGTTGACTGAATATTTTTCATAGGATACTCGAGGACGATTAGGGAGTACCAGATGCGCTATGAACGATTAAAGGAACGGGCCAGTTCTGGCTTGATCGGAACATATGGTGGTGCAAAATACTCAACCCCTTATTGTGGCGGTTCTGGTGGCGGTGGTGGTGGAGGCGACGGTGCCAGTTCTGGTTTTGGTGCCGGTGGTGGTGGAGGAACTTCTGGATTCTCTTCGAATACAAGGTTCGACAATTGCAAGTGGTCACCAAATGCTTCTCGATACCAATGCATGTAAATTTTCAATGGATAATGTAAATGCACCAAGTCATCAGAGAGAGTGTGACTATACCGATTGGTCCACTGCATCACCAAAAAAGAGTGGGTATTGGCCCAATTTTGATTCTTAGGCCCAGTTAGAACTTTGCCGTGTGATGCACCTAGATCCCGCTCTTGATTAGGAACACCCTGTCTCAATCCAAATTGCCTCTTGACTCTATCAGATGCATACCACTCGATGCATTCAAAAGATATAAGTGGCACTGTGGCACTCCAGATAACCGAATTATGACGGATGTCTAAAGGAATCACGTCTGGGTCGATGTTTCCAATAACATAAGCCTGCCAAACAAATTGGACACATCGAACTAGTCAGATGATTACACAACAATTATCACACTTAACAAGATACAAACGGTACTTGTATTTTACAACATACCTGTCCTTCTTGTAGATCATCCAACAACCTCCTGTAGTGCGCTAGCAAATTGTATCGGTAGGTATAGTTTTCACGATCCCAGTTACGCCACCTGCCGTCGGACAATCCATTAGTTAATTTATCTTGTCGAAAACAAAATACAATTTCTAGAATTTCTTTCAATGTATACTTTAATCAAAATTACCTGTTTGCAATTGGAAACACTCGGGGATTGCCGAGAATCGGCGCTAGAAATGGAAGCCGGATCCAAGCCCAAGCAAGCAATAGTGTTAGTGGACTAGTAGGTGAAATTGTGATCTCTAATAATGGCATTCAACTTGGTGTGCGCGTTTATAACTCAGCACTTTCTTCACAACCTCGCACAACTAACCAGCAAGTGTACTGGGTCGTCCAAGTAATAAACCTTACGTGAGTAAGGGTCGATCCCACGGAGATTATTGGTATGAAGCAAGCTATGGTTATCTTGTAGATCTCAGTTAGGCGGATAATAAATGCTTATGGAGTTTTCGAATAATAATAATAAATAAACAGAAAATAAAGATAGAAATACTTATGTAATTCATTGGTGAGAATTTCAGATAAGTGTATGGAGATGCTTTGTCCCTGTTAGATCTCTGCAACATACTGCTCTCTTACTTTCAATCCTTCTTACTCCATTCCATGGCAAGCTGTATGTAGGGCATCACCGTTGTCAATGGCTACATCCCATCCTCTCAGTGAAAAAGGTCCAAATGCTCTTGTCACAGCACGGCTAATCATCTGTCGATTCTCGATCATGTCGGAATAGAATTCATTAATTCTTTTGCGTTTGTCATCACGCCCAACAATCGCGAGTTTGAAGCTCGTCACAGTCATTCAATCCCTGAATCCTACTCGGAATACCACAGACAAGGTTTAGACTTTTTGGATCCTCCTGAATGCCACCATCAATTCTAGCTTATACCACGAAGACTCTGAACTCACGGAATGGAAGGCTCGGTTGTCGGGCGAGGGCAACCATGCGTCGTGCATCAGGAATCCAGGAGATACGCACTCTAGCTTTCGCTTGTAGAACGGAAGTGGTTGTCAGGCACGCGTTCATAGGGACGGATGATGATGAGTGTCACGGATCATCACATCCATCAGGTTGAAGTACGAGTAGTATCTTAGAACAGGAATAAACTGAATTGGATAGAAAATAGTAGTAATTGCATTAAAACTCGAGGTACAGCAGAGCTCCACACCCTTAATCTATGGTGTGTAGAAACTCCACTGTTGAAAATACATAAGTTATGAAGGTCCAGGCATGGCCGAATGGCCAGCCCCCCTCCCCCCCCAAATATAATATGATTTCGAAAATAGGGAGAAGGACTTGGTCTAAGGACTAGGCGTCCAAAGATGTCTAATACAATAGTAAAATGTCCTATTTATACTAGACTAGCTACTAGGGTTTACAGAAGTAAGTAATTGATGCAGAAATCCACTTCCGGGGCCCACTTGGTGTATGCTTGGGCTGAGCTTGAGCTTTACACGTGCAGAGGCTTCTTTTGGAGTTAAACGCCAAGTTGTAACATGTTTCTGGCGTTCAACTCTGGTTCGTGATGTGTTTCTGGCGTTTGACTCTAGAATGCAGCATGGAACTGGCGTTGAGCGCCAGTTTACGTCATCTAATCTCGAATAAAGTATGAACTATTATATATTGCTGGAAAGCTCTGGATGTCTACTTTCTAAAGCCGTTGAGAGCGCGCCATTTGGAGTTCTTTAACTCCAGAAAATCAATTTCGAGTGTAGGGAGGTCAGAATCCAACAGCATTAGCAGTCCTTTGTCAGCCTTTTATCAGAGTTTTGCTCAGGTCCCTCAATTTCAAAAAATACCTGAAATCACAAAAAAACACGCAAACTCATAGTAAAGTCCAGAAATGTAAATTTAACATAAAAACTAATGAAAACATCCCTAAAAGTAGCTAGATCCTACTAATAACTACCTAAAATTAATGCCAAAAAGCGTATAAATTATCCGCTCATCACAACACCAAACTTAAATTGTTGCTTGTCCCCAAGCAACTGAAAATCAATTAGGATAAAAAGAAGAGAATATACTATAAAGCTCAGAATATCAATGAATATTAATTCTAATTAGATGAGCGGGACTTGTAGCTTTTTGCTTCTGAACAGTTTTGGCATCTCACTTTATCCTTTGAAGTTTAGAATGATTGGCATCTATGGGAACTTAGAATTTCAGATAGTGTTATTGATTCTCCTAGTTAAGTATGTTGATTCTTGAACACAGCTACTTTTATGAGTCTTGACCGTGGCCCTAAGCATTTTATTTTCCAGTATTACCACCGGATACATAAATGCCACAGACACATGACTGGGTGAACCTTTTTCAGATTATGACTCAGTTTGCTAGAGTCCCCAGTTAGAGGTGTCCAGAGCTCTTAAGCACACTCTTTTTGC
>NC_029780.3:21963220-21970244 GCF_000817695.3 Arachis duranensis | reverse complement strand
CCGCTTAGGCCTGGATTTTATTTCCTTGGCCCTCCTATCCATTGATGCTCAAAGCCTTGGATCCTTTTTACCCTTGCCTTTTGGTTTTATGGGCTATTGGCTTTTTCTGTTTGCTTTTTCTTTTTCTTTCTATTATTTTTTTTCGCCACTTTTTTTTCGCAAGCTTTTGCTATTCACTGCTTTTTCTTGCTTCAAGAATCAATTTCATGATTTTTCAGATTATCAATTGCATTTCTCTTTGTTCATCATTCTTTCAAGAGCCAACAATTTTAACATTCATAAACAACAAGATAAAAAATATGCACTGTTCAAGCATTCATTCAGAAAACAAAAAGTATTGTCACCACATCAATATAATTAAACTAAATTCAAGGATAAATTCGAAACTCGTGTACTTCTTGTTCTTTTATATTAAAAACATATTTCATTTAAGAAAGGTGAAGGATTCATGGAATTATTCATAGCTTTAAGACATAGTTACTACATACTAATGATCATGTAATAAAGGCACAAACATAGATAACATAAAGCTTAAAAATCGAAAAACAGAGAAATAAGAATAAGGAATGAGTCCACCTTAGTGATGGTGGCGCTTTCTTCTTGAAGAACCAATGATGTCCTTGAGCTCTTCTATGTCTCTTCCTTGCCTTTGTTGCTCCTCCCTCATTGCTCTTTGATCTTCTCTAATTTCATGGAGAATGATGGAGTGTTCTTGATGGTCCACCCTTAATTGATCCATATTGTAACTCAAGTCTTCTAAAGAAGTGTTGAGTTATTCCCAATAGTTGTTGGGAGGAAAGTGCATCCCTTGAGATATCTCCGAGATTCCTTGGTGATGAGCTTCCTCATACGTCTCTTGGGATCCATGAGTGGGCTCTCTTGTTTGCTCCATCATCTTCTTAGTGATGGGCTTGTCCTCTTCAATGAGGATGTCTCCTTCTATGATAACTCCAGCTGAGTAGCATAGATGGAAAATAAGATGAGGAAAAGCTAGCCTTGCCAAGGTAGAGGGCTTTTCGGCTATTTTGTAGAATTCAAGGGAGATGACTTCATGAACTTCTACTTCCTCTTCATTCATGATGCTATGAATCATGATGGCTCGATCCACAGTAACTTCAGATCGGTTACTAGTGGGAATCATGGAGCATTGAATGAACTCCAACTATCCTCTAGCCACAGGTTTGAGGTCCAGTCTTCTTAGTTGAACTGGCTTGCCTTTGGAGTCTCTCTTTTTGATCAAAGTTGACCCTTCTTGTGTAGGGGCGTGCATCTCCTTGCATCATGGGCAAGTTAAACGCCAACCTTATATTTTCCGGACTGAAATCTAAGTATTTTCCCCGAACCATTGTAAGATAATTATTTGGATTCGGGTTCACATTTTGATCATGGTTCCTAGTGATCCATGCATTGTCATAGAACTCTTGAACCATTAAGATTCTGACTTGTTGAATGGGGTTGGTCAGAACTTCCCAACTTCTTCTTTGGATCTCATGTCGGATCTCTGGATACTCATTTTTCTTGAGTTTGAAAGGGACCTTAGGGATCACCTTCTTCTTGGCCACAACATCATAGAAGTGGTCTTGATGGGCTTTAGAGATGAATCTCTTCATCTCCCATGACTCGGAGGTGGAAGCTTTTGTCTTCCCTTTCCCTTTTCTAGAGGTTTCTCCAGCCTTAGGTGTCATAGGTGGTTATGGAAAAATAAAAAAGCTACGCTTTTACCACACCAAACATAGAATATTGCTCGTCCTCGAGTAAGAGAAGAAATAATAGATGAAGAAGAAGAAGATATGGAGAAGAGAGAGAGAGGGTTGTGTTTCGGCCAAGGAGGAGAAGAGGGGGTTGTGTTGTGTGAAAATAAAGAAGAATGGAGGGGTTTATATAGTGGAGGGAGGGGAGTTAAGGTTCGGCCATATTGGGTGGGTTGGGTGGGAAAAGGGGTTTTGAATTTTGAAGGTAGGTGGGGTTTATGGGGAAGAGTGGAAGGATGTGAGTGGTGAAGAGGTGATGGGGAAGAGAGATTGAGGTGATTGGTGAAAGGTTTTGGAGAAGAATGTTATTGGATTGTGTGAAGAGGAGAGAAGGTGAGTTGAGGTAGGTGGAGATTCTGTGGGGTCCACAGATCCTGAGATGATCCTGTGGGGTCCACAGATCCTGAGGTGTCAAGGATTTACATCCTTGCACCAATGAGGCGTGTAAAATGCCCTTTTCATGTAATCCTGGCATTCAACGCCAGATTGATGCTTGTTTCTGGGGTTGAACGCCAGCTTCATGCTTGTTTTGGGCGTTCAACGCCCATTTGCAGCATGTTTCTGGCGTTGAACGCCAGTTCCATGCTTGTTTCTGGCGTTCAGCGCCAGCTCTCTTCAGGGTGTTTTCCTGGCATTTAAACGCCAGGATGCTGCTTGTTTCTGGCATTCAACGCCAGATCCATACTCTGTTCTGGCGTTGAACGCCATCCAGATGCTCCTTACTGGCATTTAAACGCTAGTAAGCCCTTCCTCTAGGGTGTGCTTTTTCTTCTGCTGTTTTTGATCCTGTTTTTAATTTTAATATTTATTTTGTGACTCCACATGATCATGAACCTAATAAAACATAAAAGAACAATAAAATAAAAAAAAATAAGATAAATAAAAATTGGGTTGCCTCCCAATAAGCGCTCCTTTAATGTCACTAGCTTGATAGTGGGCTCTCATGGAGCCTCAAAGGTGATTAGGTCAATGTTGTAGACTCCCAACACCAAACTTAGAGTGTGAATGTGGGGATTCAACACCAAACTTAGAGTTTGGCTGTGGCCTCCCAACACCAAACTTAGAGTTTGATTGTGGGGACTCTGTTTGACTTTGTACTGCGAGAAGCTTTCATGCTTCCTCTCCATTGTTAAAGAAGAACACCCTTGGGTCTTAAACACAAGGTAGTCCACATTCAATTGAAGGACTAATTCTCCTCTATTAACATCTATCATAGCTCCTGCTGTGGCTAGGAAAGGTCTTCCAAGGATGCTGCATTCATCCTCCTCCTTCCTAGTGTCTAAGATTATGAAATCAGCAGGGATGTAAAGGCCTTCAACCTTTACCAACACGTCCTCTACCAATCCATACGCCTATCTTACTGACTTATCTGCCATTTGTAATAAGAATATGGCAGGTTGTACCTCAATAATCCCTAGCTTCTCCATTACAGAGAGTGGCATAAGATTTATGCTTGACCCCAGGTCACACAGAGCCTTTTCAAAGGTCATGGTGCCTATGGTACAGGGTATTAAGAATTTGCCAGGATCTTGTTTCTTTTGAAGTAAAGTTTGCTGAACCCATGTATCTATTTCACCAATGAGCATGGGAGGTTCACCTTCCCAAGTCTCATTACCAAACAACTTGGCATTCAGCTTCATGATAGCTCCTAGATATTGAGCAACTTGCTCTCCAGTTACATCTTCATCCTCTTCAGAGGAAGAATAGTTTTCAGAGCTCATGAATGGTAGAAGGAGGTTTAATGGAATCTCTATGGTCTCTATATGAGCCTCAGGTTCCTTTAGGTCCTCAATAGGGGACTCCTTCTTGCCTGAGAGACATCCCATGAGGTCTTTCTCATTGGGATTCACGTCCTCTCCTTCCTCCCTAGGTTCGGCCATGTTGATTATGTCAATGGCCTTGCACTCTCTTTTTGGATTCTCTTCAGTATTGCTTGGGAGAGTACTAGGAGGGGTTTCAGTGACTTTCTTACTCAGCTGGCCCACTTGTGCCTCCAAATTTCTAATGGAGGATCTTGTTTCACTCATGAAGCTTAAAGTGGCCTTAGACGGATCAGAGACTATATTTTATAAGTTAGAGGTGCTCTGCTCAGAATTCTCTGTCTATTGCTGAGAAGATGATGGAAAAGGCTTGCTATCACTAAACCTGTTTCTTCCACCATTATTAAAGCCTTGTTGAGGCTTTTGTTGATCCTTCCATGAGAAATTTGGATGATTTTTCCATGATGAATTATAGGTGTTTCCATAAGGTTCATCCATGTAATTTACCTCTGCCATTGCAGGGTTCTCAGGATCATAAGCTTCTTCTTCAAAAGATGCCTCTTTAGTACTATTGGATGCATTTTGCCATCCATTCAGACTTTGAGAAATCATGTTGACTTGCTGAGTCAACATTTTGTTTTGAGTCAATATGGCATTCAGAGCATCAATTTCAAGAACTCCCTTCCTCTGAGGTGTCCCATTATTCACGAAATTCCTCTCAAAGTGTACATGAATTGGTTATTTGCAACCATTTCAATAAGTTCCTGAGCTTCTGCAGGCGTTTCCTTTAGGTGAATGGATCCACCTGAAGAATGGTCCAGTGACATCTTAGAGAATTCAGACAGACCATAATAGAATATATCTATCATGGTCCACTCTGAAAACATGTCAGAAGGACACTTTTTGGTCATCTGCTTGTATCTTTCCCAAGCTTCATAGAGGGATTCACCATCTTTTTGCTTGAAGATCTGAACATCCACTCTAAGCTTGCTCAGCTTTTGAGGAGGAAATAATTTAACCAATAAGGCCATGACCAGCTTATCCCAAGAGTCCAGGCTATCCTTAGGTTGTGAGTCCAACCATGTTCTAGCTCTGTCTCTTACAGCAAAAGGAAAAAGCATGAGCCTGTAGACTTCAGGATCTACTCCATTAGTCTTAACAGTCTCACAGATCTGCAAGAACTCAGTTAAAAACTGGTAGGAATCTTCTGATGGAAGTCCATAAACTTGCAGTTCTGTTGCATTAGAGCAACTAGTTGAGGTTTCAGCTCAAAATTGTTTGCTCCAATGGCAGGGATTGAGATGCTTCTTCCATCAAACTTGGAAGTAGGTGTAGTGTAATCGCCAAGCATCCTCCTTGCATTATTGTTGTTGGGTTCGGCTGCCATATCCTTTTCTTGTTCGAAAAGTTCAGTAAGGTTGTCTTTAGATTGTTGTATTTTAGCTTCTCTTAGTTTCCTCTTCAAAGTCCTTTCAGGTTCAGGGTCAGCTTCAACAAGAATGCCTTTTTTCTTGTTCCTGCTCATATGAGAAAAAAGAGAATAGAAAAGGAAGAGGAATCCTCTATGTCACAGTATAGAGATTCCTTTATGTTAGTAAAAGAAGAAAGGGAATAAGAGTGAAGAAGAATGAAAAATCCAAACACAAGGGTGAAGATAGGTTCAGATTCTTGAGATGAAGAGAAGTGTTAGTAAATAAATAAATAAATAGAAGAAGATGAGAGGGAGAGAATTCGAAAATAAATTTTGAAAAGGAGTTAATAATTTTTGGAAATTAAAGGAAGAAATAAAATTAAAATTAAAATTTGAAATAATTAATTAATTAAGAGAATTTTGAAAAAGAGATAGATGATTTTCAAAAATTATAGAGGGAAAAGTAGTTAGGTGATTTTGAAAAAGATAAGAAACAAGCAAAGAGTTAATTAGTTAGTTGAAAAAGATTTGAAAATCAATTTTGAAAAGATAAGAAGATAAGAAGTTAGAAAAGATATTTTAAAACCAAATTTTTGAAAAAGATAAAATTTTGAAAAAGATATGATAGAAAATATATTTTGAAAAAGAATTGATTTTTTTAAAATTAAAATTGATTACTTGACTAACAAGAAACTAAAAGATATGATTCTAGAATTTAAAGATTGAATCTTTCTTAATAAGAAAGTAACAAACTTCAAAATTTTGAATCGATCACATTAATTGTTAGTACAGTTTTTGAAATTTTGAAATAAAGATAAGAAAAAGATTTTAAAATTCAAATTAAAAATTTTCGAAAAAAATAAGAAAAATGAAAAATATTTGATTTTTAAAAAAGTTTTGAAAAGATAAGATTTTTAAATTTGAAAATTTGACTTGACTTATGAGAAATAGCTAAGTTTTAAAAATTTTTGACTAAGTCAACTCAAATTTTCGAAATTTTCAGAGAAAAAAGGAGAATATATTTTTTTGATTTCTGAATTTTTAATGATGAGAAAGAAAAACACAATTATGACCCAAAACATGAAAATTTTGGATCAAAACACATGATGCATGTAAGAACACTATGAATGTCAAGATGAACACCAAGAACACTTTGAAGATCATGATGAACATCAAGAACATATTTTTCAAAAAAAATTTTATGCAAAGAAAACATGCAAGACACCAAACTTAGAAATCTTTAATGCTTAGACACTATGAATGCAAAAATGCACATGAAAAATAACAAAAGACACAAAACAAAAAAAATTTAAAGATTGGTGCACGAAATTGTGATCAATACTTTTCACAACACAAATTATCCCCGGTGATGAATCCAAAAACTTGGTGTTCAATACCATGGCATAAACACAACTTCGCACAACTAACCAGCAAGTGTACTGGGTCGTCCAAGTAATAAACCTTACGCGAGTAAGGGTCGATCCCACAGAGATTGTTGGTATGAAGCAAGCTATGGTCACCTTGTAAATCTTAGTCAGGCAGACTCAAATGGATATGAATGATGATATACGAATAAAATATAAAGATAAAGATAGAGATACTTATGTAATTCATTGGTAGGAATTTCAGATAAGCGTATGAAGATGCTTGTCCCTTCCGTCTCTCTGCTTTCCTACTGTCTTCATCCAATCCTTCTCACTCCTTTCCATGGCAAGCTTATGCAAGGGTTTCACCGTTGTCAGTGGCTACCTCCCATCCTCTCAGTGGAAATGTTCAACGCACCCTGTCACGGCACGGCTATCCATCTGTCGGTTCTCAATCAGGCCGGAGTAGAATCTAGTGATTCTTTTGCGTCTGTCACTAACGCCCCGCCTTCAGGAGTTTGAAGCTCATCACAGTCATTCAATCATTGAATCCTACTCAGAATACCACAGACAAGGTTAGACCTTTCGGATTCTCTTGAATGCCGCCATCAGTTCTAGACTATACCACAAAGACTCTGATCTCACGGAATGGCTGGCTCGTTTGTCAGGCGAGCACTCGGTTGTCAGGCGATCAACCATGCATCGTGTATCAGGAATCCAAGAGACATTCACCCAATC
>NC_029780.3:21941336-21954173 GCF_000817695.3 Arachis duranensis | reverse complement strand
CTGCAGTCCTTTTTAGTCTCTGAATCAGATTTTTGCTCAGGTCCCTCAATTTCAGCCAGAAAATACCTGAAATCACAGAAAAACACACAAACTCATAGTAAAGTCCAGAAAAGTGAATTTTAACTAAAAACTAATAAAAATATACTAAAAACTAACTAGATCATACTAAAAACATACTAAAATCAATGCCAAAAAGCGTACAAATTATCCGCTCATCAAAGATCAAATAAGAAGACTTACCAAGAACAACTTGAAGATCATGAAGAACACTATGAATGCATGAATTTTCGAAAAATGCAAGAACAAGATGAATATGCAATTGATACCAAACTTAAAATTTAGCTAAAGACTCAAACAAGAAACACAAAAATAATTTTTTTGGTTTTTTTTTATGATTTTATGATTTTTTTTGTATTTTCTTTTACATATATTTTTTTAAAAAAAACATATAGGAAAAAGAAAATAAGAATTTCAAAAATTTTTAAGAAGAATTCCAGGAATCTTTTAATATTAGCCTAAAGCTCCAATCCAAGGGTTGGACATGGCTTAATAGCCAGCTTTAGGATATAAATCAAACATCCAACAGCTGATATTTCAATTAACATGCCTCTATGCTGATGATTGGAAGCCTCAGTCCAAAAGATTTGAACATGGCTTTATAGCCAGCCAGGCTTCAACATACTTCATGAAACACTAGAATTCATTCTTAAAAATTTAGAATAATTTTCGAAAACAGATGAGAAATTTTTGAAAGTTTTTTTTTGAAAATTTCTTGAGAATAAAACAAAAAAAGAAAATTACCTAATCTGAGCAACAAGATGAACCGTCAGTTGTCCAAACTCGAACAATCCCCGGCAATGGCGCCAAAAACTTGGTAGGCGAAATTGTGATCTCTAATAATGGCATTCAACTTGGTGTGCGCGTTTATAACTCAGCACTTTCTTCACAATCTCGTACAACTAAGCAGCAAGTGCACTGGGTCGTCCAAGTAATAAACCTTACGTGAGTAAGGGTCGATCCCACGGAGATTGTTGGTATGAAGCAAGCTATGGTTATCTTGTAGATCTCAGTTAAGCGGATAATAAATGGTTATGGAGTTTTCGAATAATAATAATAAATAAACAGAAAATAAAGATAGAAATACTTATGTAATTCATTGGTGAGAATTTCAGATAAGTGTATGGAGATGCTTTGTCCCTGTTAGATCTCTGCAACATACTGCTCTCTTACTTTCAATCCTTCTTACTCCTTTCCCTGGAAAGCTGTATGTAGGGCATCACCGTTGTCAATGGCTACATCCCATCCTCTCAGTGAAAAAGGTCCAAATGCTCTTGTTACAGCACGGCTAATCATCTGTCGATTCTCGATCATGTCAGAATAGCATTCATTAATTCTTTTGCGTTTGTCATCACGCCCAACAATCGCGAGTTTGAAGCTCGTCACAGTCATTCAATCCCTAAATCCTACTCGAAATACCACAGACAAGGTTTAGACTTTTCGGATCCTCCTGAATGCTGCCATCAATTCTAGCTTATACCACGAAGACTCTGAACTCACGAAATGGAAGGCTCGGTTGTCAGGCGAGGGCAACCATGCATCGTGCATCAGGAATCCAAGAGATACGCACTCTAGCTTTCGCTTGTAGAACGGAAGTGGTTGTCAGGCACACGTTCATATGGACGGATGATGATGAGTGTCACGGATCATCACATCCATCAGGTTGAAGTACGAGTAGTATCTTAGAACAGAAATAAACTGAATTGGATAGAAAATAGTAGTATTGCATTAAAACTCGAGGTACAGCAGAGCTCCACACCCTTAATCTATGGTGTGTAGAAACTCCACCGTTGAAAATACATAAGTGATGAAGGTCCAGGCATGGCCGAATAGCCAGCCCCCCCTAAAATATGATATGAATTCGAAAATAGGGAGAAGGACCTGGTCTAAGGACTAGGCGTCCAAAGATGTCTAATACAATAGTAAAATGTCCTATTTATACTAGACTAGCTACTAGGGTTTACAAAAGTAAGTAATTGATGCAAAAATCCACTTTCGGGGCCCACTTGGTGTATGCTTGGGCTGAGCTTGAGCTTTACACGTGCAGAGGCTTCTTTTGGAGTTGAACGCCAAGTTGTAACGTGTTTCTGGTGTTCAACTCTGGTTCGTGACGTGTTTCTGGCGTTTGACTCCAGAATGCAGCATGGAACTGGCGTTGAGCACCAGTTTACGTCATCTAATCTCGAATAAAGTATAGACTATTATATATTGCTGAAAAGCTCTGGATGTCTAATTTCCAACGCCATTGAGAGCGTGCCATTTGAAGTTCTGTAGTTCCAGAAAATTCATTTTGAGTGCAGGGAGGTCAGAATCCAACAGCATCAGCAGTCCTTTGTCAGCCTTTTATCAGAGTTTTGCTCAGGTCCCTCAATTTCAGCCAGAAAATACCTGAAATCACAGAAAAATATGCAAACTCATAGTAAAGTCCAAAAATGTGAATTTAACATAAAAACTAATGAAAACATCCCTAAAAGTAGCTAGATCCTACTAAAAACTACCTAAAAACAATGCCAAAAAGCGTATAAATTATCCGCTCATCATGGACCGTCCATCTCCTTGCAGTCGACATGAGTTGTCCTACACAATGATCTATACAAGTGTGCCAAGCATGCCGAACCCCAACTAAACTGTATGATCCCATCGAAGTTACGGAGCAAAGGTAAGAATTTCCAATGCACCGCTGCACCCGACTTATCTCCAAACAGAATTGTCCCAAATAACAATATTATGTGACACTTTACATACATCTGAATATGAACATCATCATTCAACACTATACAATATTTCAAACCCCTAAACCAAGTTAATTTTATAAAGCTCCCTCTACACTCCGTCTTCCTCGGTGCAACTCCAAATTGGTGCAAGCACTCGGCTTCCAATGCCTCAAAACTACTCATGGTCAGTCCTGTAACTGGAAGACCATTTGTCGGCAGACCGAAAATTATCCCCACATCCTCCAAAGGTCACGGCAAACTCACCAACCAGAAAATAAAAGGTGTGAGTCTCAGGCTGCCATCTCTCAATCAGAGCATTAACCATTGCTGACTGACATTGGATAACTCCAATCTGGAAAACATAATAAAATCCAGTCTTGCGTAAGTGTGACTCAACAATTTCGTTGTATAGATCCGGCGGCTTTAAATGATCATACATCAACATCTGTGAATCCTACAATATCACATTTCCATTATAAGTACTAGTATAATATAACTATATTATCAAAAACACAATTATCCTTACATGGCCATTATAACTAATTCCCAGCATAATTGCATTTCAAACATACACAATAAATTTGTTATATAAAAATCCTTCAATCATATTTATTACCTTATAACAAAAAATAATTAACCTTTAACTAACTAAGCAGAATAATTTCACGACTGATAAATTATTTATTCGTAGCACAAATATTTTTTTTCTTTCAACCTCTATTATTATTATTATTATTATTATTATTATTCATAAAACAACATACTAATTTTATTATTATTATTATTGTTATTATTATTATCATTATTATTATTATTATTATTCATATTATTATTCATAACACACAACATACTAATTTTCTAATCTAACTTTAGTTATTACTAATTTATTGTCTAAATTTTACTGAATTAAAATTCAATTATTAATTATAAATCACCATAAATAAAATAATTTATTAAATTTTTATTATTAATCATAATAATTTATTAAACTCAACTACTAATACTAATAATAATAACAATAATAATATATCAATATCTACTCTAATCTAATATATACAGATCTCATTCTCCTTCTTCTTTCTTTCATTCATTCTTTACATTCATTACATTTATTCATTCTTTTATTTTATTTTAACCAATAATCATAAAAAAAATCCAACTCCACGGTAAAACTAACCATATCAGACATACATACTCACATGATTAATTCCTATTTTAATTTCTTTTTCTAACCACCTAACAATAAAATTATACACACATACATAATTAATCTCTACTTAGTGCCATTATAATATATATCACAAATAAAATCTAATATTATCACTATTATTATTATTATTAAATCAGATTATTAAAAAATAAAAACTTACATAATTTGGATGCCCAAGATAATTAACAATATGAAACTCCAGTTGATTTATTTTTTTAATTTTTCGTCTTCTTGGCATTTTCTTCAAATTTTTTTGAAGGTTTGTTGTGGTCCAACAATAGTGAAGAATGAGTAAAGTGGTGGGGTTGGGAGAGAGAGATACGAGAGTGAAAGAGATATTGGTGGGGTGGGGGGACAATATCTACTTTTGGAGATAGAGTCACGAGCCAACCAAGGAGCCCAACTGCATGCGTGACACGTGGACAGGGGTCTCAAATCGGACCCACTGATTTGTGCACCCTCCGCGTCCTGAAATCGGTCCGTCCGATTTCCGTCCTCCTAATCGGTCCGTCCGATTTCTCCTACACAGCCGTCACATCTCGGTGAAACACCCTAAACCACCATATTGCTGCTATACTCCATCAACCCCTCCATATTAAAATTAAAAAACTCTTCCATTGTTGTTCACAACTACTTCACCCACTAACATGAAGAGGAAATGAGATATTAGGTAACCTTATCAAAGTCTCCTTCTCATTTTGAATAAATTTATGGAGATCATCACTAACATTATAGGCTAAAATATCTACAATTATATTAACTCACATAAATAATACTATTATATTTTTTATTTCTCAAATTTATTAACAATTATAAGAATATAAGAGAAAATTTTTAGAATAACTACTAAGCATTTTTATTTATGAAGCTAAGAGATAATCATTACATAAACATATATGCCTTTATATAGACAAAACTTTTTAGTAAAATAATTTTTTTAACAACTAATACTTAGTTGTATATATAAGTGGCACAATAAAACTTGTAGAATTTGCTTTAAATTGCATGTATGTTTTAGATTGTTTACTATCTTATGAGTTGGCTTCATTAATCTTCCTTTGACTTGTCAAACTTGATGTCTTGCATTAAAAACTTGCATTCATGTAGTTTCTATAATCTTCTTTGTCATTCATGTAGTTTCTATAGTCTTCTAAGTTAGGTTGCAACTTGGTTCCAATTCTAATTCAATTTGATTTCAAATTTTTTCAATGTTTTAATATGTTGTATTTGTACTATTCTTAAATGTTCTTGATTTAATTAGCTAACATTGCCTCCCTTAAATCAAGCTTTAGAATTTATCATTCTAAGCATCTTCTTCAACTTGTAAAATAATTTGATCTTCAAAACCTTTGTAAATATATCTGCAACTTATTCTTTAATTGGACAGAATTTGATCACAACTTCTTTTTCATTCACTAGTTCTCTAATTTTGTAAAACCGTATATCAATATGCTTTGATCTCCCATAGAATACTGGATTTTCGCAAAGTGCAATAGCTGACTTGTTATTACAAAATATCGATGCTGGAGTACATTGTTTCTTGTTCAATTCCTCAAGAATTTTTCTTAGCCAAATTGCTTGCATTGCACAACTTGCTGCTGCTATATATTCTGCTTTTACTGTAGAAAATGCTACTAGTGGTTATTTTTTCGATGACCATGAAATTACACCAAAACCAAGATAAAATGTAAATCTCCAAGTACTTTTTCTTATTTCTATATCTCCAGTCCAATCACAATCAGTGTAACCAATAAGGTTCATTTCATTAGTATTTTTATAATAAATACCATCATTTAAAGTACTTTTGATATATCAAAAGAATATATTTTGCAGTTTGCAAATGGTTGGTACAAGACTTCTCCATAAATCTACTAAGCAAACTAACTTTAAACACAATATATGGTCTAGTTGCAGTTAACTACCTCAAAGTTTCAATCAAGCTTTTGTAATAAGTAGGATTTACTGCTCTTCCTTTATCTTCTCTCAGCAACTTGAACTTCTATTCGACTGGAGTAGAAACTGGTTTTGAGTGCTCCATCTAAAATTTCTTCAAAATATCATTTGCATATTTCTTCTGGAAAATAAAAATTCCAACATCTTTTTGAAGAACTTTGATGCCAAGAAAATAAGACATAAAGCCCATATCCGTCATTTCAAAGTGCCTTATCATAGTCTCCTTGAATTCTGCAATTATTTTTAAATTGTTACCAGTAAAGGTTAAATCGTCAACATAAAGACACACGATCAAGATATCTCTAGGTTCAACAATCTTGATATAAAATATATGCTTAAATGGATAAGTTTTGAAACCATTCTGAGTGAAATAAGAATCAATCTTCTTGTATCATGCTCTTGGTGCTTGCTTTAACCTGTACAAAACTTTCTTCAACCTATAAATATTATCTTCTTCTATAAGAACTTCATATCCTGCAGGCTAATCAACATACACTTCTTTTTCTAAAGTGCCATTTAGAAATGTAGACTTAACATCCATTTGATATATCTTCCACTTATTTTGAGTTGAGAGTGAAATAATCATATGAATAGTATCTAATCTAGCAATAGGAGCAAATATTTCAAAATAATCAATACCTGGCTTTTGTTTGTATCCTTTTGTAACTAATCTTGCTTTGAAACAATCAATTTTATCGTTGGGTTTGAATTAGTTTTGTAAACCCACTTTACTCCAATTGGCTTCTTATCTGCTGGTAAATCTGTTAGCTCCCATGTGCCATTCTTCTCAATAGTATGAATCTTCTCATCCATTGCTTTCTTCCAATTGTTTTTTTTAGAGGCTTTTTCAAAGTTCAACGGCTCACAATCTAAAAACAGAGCAGAATTTACGATTTCTTCATTGGATGGGTCATTGTCATTGCCAATTTCATAATCTGCTAATCTAGCAGGTAGTCTCCACTCTCTTTGCGATCTTCTAGATAATTCTGTTTGTTCAATTATGTCAGGTTGTCTTTCTTCTACTTCAACACACGTATTTGGAATTACAATCGCCTGTTTTTCTGTCTTTGTGTCCCAATCCTGCATGTTTTTCTCATCAAACATCACGTCTCTGCTAATGATCACTTTCTTTATTTTTGGATTGTACAACTTGTATGCTTTTGAGTCTGTGCTATAGCCAATAAAGATATACTTCTCGCCTTTGTCATCTAACTTCTTCCTTAATTGATCTGGTACGTGGGCATAAGAGATACACTCAAAGACTCTGAAATGATGAATGGAAGGCTACTTTCCACCCCCAAGCCTCCTCTAGAGTTTTATCTCGAACACTCTTCGTTGGACACCTGTTTAAAATATGAACTGTTGTTGCGACTGCTTCTGTCGAAAATTCTTTAAGTATTTTTTTTACTTGAGTATGCATCTAACCATATCCATGATGGTTCTATTCTTTCTTTCAACAACTCCATTTTGTTGAGAAGTATATCTGATTATTAGTTGGTGTTGAATTCCATGTTGTTTAAAGTAATCTGAATACGCAAGATATTCTGTCCCTCTGTTTGTTCTGAGAATTTTAATTTTATAACCACTTTATTTTTTGACAAATGCCTTGAATCTCTTGAGGATATCACATACTTCTGATTTTTTTTAAAAAGTATATCCATGTATATCTACTAAAATTATCAATAAAAGTGAGAAAGTACCTGCTACCACTATTGCCTGGAACTTCAACAAAACAAATATCAAAATGCACAATTTTAAGTATTCTTCTGGCTCTTCATTACTTTCCTGTAAAGAATGGATCTCTATGCTTCCTTTCCAGTTGACATATCTCACAAATACAATTAGGAATATGAACTTGTGGTAGACCAGAAACAAGTATTTTTCTTGAAAGGTAGTTTAGGCCAAGAAAATGAAAATGTCCAAACCGCATATGCCACAACAAGCTATCATCAAGTATTACATAACTCATACAAGAGAGATTAATATGTTGAATTTTTAATGGAAACATTCTATTTGTAGTCATCTTTGCTTTATCTATGAACTTTCTATTGTTGTCAAACACAATGCAATATCCATGATATGTTATCATCTTATATCGCTTTCCAGATAACTGTCACATACTCAGTAAATTGTAATCAAATTCAGGAGCATAGAAAATATCATAAATATAACTCAGAGAAACATCCTTCAATCTAATTGGTATTTGCCCTTTTCTTTCAATAGGAATTTTGTACTATTACCAAACTTCAATAATTGTTTAACTAAATCATCTAATGAAGAAAATAATTCTTTTCTACCAGACATATGATTACTGCAGGCATTATCCAAGTATCATATATTTTCATCTTCAACACATGAATTACTTTTAAAAAATAAAATTTGAGTACCCGAATTATCATCACTATTTTGATGCTGATTTTCTACAACGTGGGCTCGATTGTTATTCATCATTTTGAATCTAGAATCTGCTGCTTTGTGTCCATACTTTCCACAATGAAAGAAGTTGAAATTGGTTCGTTCTTGATAAAAATTTGTCTCGACCTCATCCTCAGTTGACAGGCCTAAAATTCGTTCTACCTCTTCCTTGATTAGGTGGTGTAAAATTATAATAACTTCCTTGGTTATAATTACCACGGCCTCTACCTCTGAAACTTTTATCTCTATTTTAAAAATTGAAACCACGATTGTAAAATCCCTACAATACACTTATTCCTATTTTTTTCAAACTAAACCCTAACCCTAATTTCCTAAATTACCAACACACACACTGCCCCCAAATCAGAGAAGAGAAGTAAAGAGTGAATGAGAAAAAGAAGGAAGAGAAGAAAGAAAGAAAAGAAAGAAGAGGGCCAGTAGGGCCAGAGCTGCTGTCGTCGTTGACATAGAGAGAGAGTGAGAGAGGTTTGAATATGAGAGAGCGTAATAGCGAGCATGAACCCGAAGGGGAGAGGGAGAGATGAATAAAAAACCAGAAAGAGAGACATTGAGAGAGAAGACGCGACGAGGAGAGGGAAGAGGCGCGGTGTCGTCGCCACCGAGGAAACCATCGTCGGGGTGAGACCTCATCGTTGTAGCGGGAAGCACAGAGAAAGAAGAAAGGATGAGAGAGCTACAAGATAGAGGGAAGAAGGGAAGAAGGGTGGTAGTTGCGAGCGGAGGTGACGATGAAAGTTTCTATCATTGCCGTCGCTAGAGCTCATCGCTGGTGCACCTAAAGCTACTTCAGCCCCTACCTTGCTCCACCGTTGCTGACCCTTGGCCTCCCTGTTTTCATTAGAGTTACTGATGCCATTGCTAGAGGAGAGGATCCAATTTCATTGCTATTTTGCTTTACCAGTGCCACTCTTATTGTTGCTGGAAAACATGCTACAGCTTTTAAACTTGTCGGCAACATTGTCTTGCCACTGTTTTGGTCTACCTTCTTCCCTTTATCTGTTCTATTTTTACCTTATCTCTGCCACCATTTCGTTTTCCTGCCTTAATCTTGTTTTGATTTATTTTTCATCTCTATTTTGTTTTGGATTTTCAGAATTATATTTGCATTTATCTTTTTGTTCGATTTGAATCTACTGTATTTGCCTAATGCTATGGCCATTGTTGTACCATAAGAATTGAAGTTGTTGCCACTGCCCCGGTCCAAGTTTTGCGCTCTTTTGTACCCTTTAATTTGGCACTCCGAGTTTGGTCTCTTCAATCCCTTAGGACCACATTGTGAGTATGCTCTACATTTATAATTGTTTGGTTTTACATCTATAATTATTTTGATATACGGTGCATTGAAGTTATAATTATATTTACAAATATTATTATCAAATGATTTTAAATTAGCTTGAATAATCGATTTATTAGAACTAAATATCTAATCCTTGTTAAACTCATTTTAATATGCACATGAGACTATATGTTTTTATGAGACTGTATACGTGTTTCATAAAGTTTTGCATTATTTTAGAATATTAGATTTTAATTGAATATGTGTTTCTAAAATATTGAAGTATTGTTGATACTCACTTATATACCTTGAATTGTAAAATATATTTGACATTTTTTTATGAATGAAAAGGATTTTTGATGAGAAAGTATTATCTTATTTTATTTTATACCTCATATATTTGAAGGATCAAAGATTTGTTGTATTTGAAATTATATGTTTTGAATTAGTTTGGGAGGTTCGTATTAGAAAATCATAGTTAACGGCGGTTCTTACGTTAACCTAGATGCATCAGGCTCAAACCTCAGCTAGCGAGAGGGTTGCTAGCCTAACGTGTAGGCCATAGTTGGATTTGTTATTCCGTTCGGACACACAAAAGAAAAGAGCTACCCATAGAGGTGTAGTCGCCCAAGTGTGGACTTTTGATTTAATTTCTGTATGAGAACTCCCTTATCGATTCACTTATTATTATCAACTACTATTTTCTAATTAAAATTACGTTGATAATAATGTTTACATGGTCTCATGTCGATTATAGATGTAATGTCTAGTCACTGAGTTGCAAAACTCACCCCATTTTTATTCAACTTATATTTTGAGTCAATTAGGCTTGCTAGGGGACTATTTCCTGAGCGTCGGTCATGACTCATTTTGGGTCGTGATAACAACTGCATCTTTCTTGTGTACGATTTGATTCTACAATGTTTAAATTCACCCGACTTTTCAAGCCTTCTTCGATTGATTTTTCTAACTTTTCGAATATTATTCTGTTTTGGCTTTCCATGATTCCTTGCAACTCTGCAATCATCATGGTATCCATATCGTGTGACTTTAGTATCATAATCACCACATGGTCAGACTTCATCAGCATGGTGTAAAGAATTTTCTCCACCACTTTACAATCGAGCATGTCTTCTCCATAGATTCTCATCTTATTGACAAGATCTATAACATGAGTAAAATATTGCTCTAACAGTTTCTGAGCTAGGCATCTCGTACCTTTCATATTCTTTTCTCAAAGACTGTAGCTTTGTTTTCTGAACTTTATCTATGCCTTTGTATGACAGCTTCAACGTCTTCCATGCTTCTTTTGTACTTTTGGCATTTGCTATTTTGCCAAATATCATATAATCTACTCCTTGATGAATTTGAGATAGCATCAATTGATCTCTCTTCTGTTGGGTAGCATCTACTCCTTCTTGCAAATCCAGTTCAATGAAATTTCACATGTTTTGGGCCTTCAAATGGGTAGATATCAAAGTCTCCCAATAACTATAATCAAGTTTTTTATTTAACTTGAGATTGGACTACACAATATTAAAAGTGTTTGTTATACCGACTCTATGAATGAAAAATTAGGTAAGAATTTTTCCACACTTCACAAACTCTTAAACATCAAGCATTGAATTAAACAGTTTTAGTACTAAATGTAAGTATAATACCCATAATTAATTAACCCCAAAATTACCATCTCACATAAATGACACTACTATATTTTTTATCTCTCAAATTAACTAACCATCATAAGAAAGAATTTTTAAAATAAACACTAAATATTTTTATTCATAGAGGGGTGATCATTATATAAACATATATACCTTTATATAGACCAATTTTTTCAATAAAATAATCTTTTCAACTTATACTTAATTGTATACATAGGTGGCACAATAAAATTTATAGAATTTACTTCAAATTGCATGTATGTTTTAGATTGCTCACTATCTTATGAGTTGATTTCATTAATCTTCCTTTAACTTGTTAAACTTGATATCTTGTACTAAAAACTTGCATTCACATAGTTTTTATAATCTTCTTTTTCATTCATATAGTTTTTATAATTTTCTAAGTTAGATTGCAATTTGATTCTAATAATCTAATTCCAATTCAATTTAGTTTCGAATTTTTTCAATATTCTAACATGTTATATTTGTATTATTTTTAAATGTTCTTAATTTAATTATATATATATAATAATTAGCAATTAGTAATTAGTAATAGTCATATCAAAATATGAAAGTTAAACTTTTCAAAATTAAATTGATTACTATTTAATAAAGCTGAGATAATTGTTACAAAAAATTTCATATTATATATATTAATTATATTATTAAATTTAAGTTAGTATAATAATAAAAAATAAATAAATAAACTCAAAAAATAGTGATAATTAATTTTATTATATTAGTTAATTGTTGATAATTAACTTAAAATTTAATTTTTTAATTAAATACAACTTAAATTATTAGTAATTTTTTAAAAAATTATTTAAAATAAAAAATATATTATTTATATATTAATATACTGTATTAATATCCATTATTAAAATGGTCTTGATTATAGTAATTACTTTGGTTAAAAAATTTATTTATACTATAAAGACTATAATAAATAGATTTAACAGTTAAATACTTAAATATGAGATAATAAAAAATAAAACAATTTTTTAAACACATATATAGAAAAATAATATTGTCATGTTAAAAATTAAAAAAATTATTATAAATTATTGTTTTTATTATTTGGAATATTATACCGTGCATCGTTTTTATCAATATGTATAGATAGTTATGATTTAAAATTTTAAATATATCTAAACCAATTTGAATTGATCGAGTGATGAATTTAGTCGTCATCCTCTTAAGCAAGTGTTGGGAGTTTGAATTTCATCTCGTATGTATAAGAACTCATTGGCCAATTACAAACTCATAAATAAAATTAAAAGTCATAATAGATTAGTCCTTAACTCGTTGGATATTGTGAGAAGTCAAAAAAATATATTTATACTTAAATTTTATTCTATTTTTTGCCTCCACGATCAAATTTTTCTGGATTCGTCACTGGCCTATAGGAAGAGCACATGTGGTGATTTAATGAGTTAAAGACGAATTTAAGATACTCTAACTCTCTGGAGGTCTACTGTGCTCCATAAGTTGATTATGCCACTCTGCCAAAATGCTTCTTATTATTAT
>NC_029780.3:21934373-21940514 GCF_000817695.3 Arachis duranensis | reverse complement strand
ATAATTTATCTATATAATAGTAAGAAGCATTTCTAGCATAGTGGTATGATCACCTTTCTTATATCCTTGAGAACAAGAGTTTGAATCTCCTTCGAAGCATTTTAGAAAATTTTTCACATAAAAACTTGACACTTGACAGAGCTGAAACATATGGAGCACGATAGACCTCCAGAGAACTGAAACATTCACTCTTAGCCATCACTTTCTATGACCTTCTCTCTCTCTATATATATATATATTAACTGTTATAATAAGATATCAAATGTGATGCAGCAATAATCAACCAACTCACATAATAATATATAAAGTAATTTTACGATACATATATTTAAATATAAAATATCACATTAACAACCATAACTATTTTTTACAGTTATTTTATAAATAATTATCGAGAATACAAAATAATTAGACGATTATATTTTATATTGTACATTAACTTTAACCAAACATCATGTAAGACAATAAACTAACACAATAACAAAAATCACAAAGCTAAGTTTCAATAGACATTATTTCCATTCATTCGATACAATATGAGCAATACCAACACAAATAAAATGAGAATTATTCAAATCTCATTTTCCGTCTATTATTATTTTGTAATAGAAACGTACAATGCTGGTAAAATGTACTAAATAATCAACAATAGTATTGACATACACAATTGAAGGAATCTATGCAACGCCACCATGACATGGGCCCCGGATGAAGTCCAAAACATTTTTCGCGGCAAAAGTCATAATTGTTGCAATCAGTTTTCATCAACCATTTTTCCCCACAAATCCTTACGCGTTCAGTCACCGTTATCGAGATAGCTGCATGCAAAAAGTTAAAAGATCACATTCAATACTCTTTTTTTTTTTTTTGGTTTTTGTCACACATTCAATAATCTTGACATAGAATAATATTTGATAGTTCTAGGAATAATAAAGATATAAAGGAATCATATTAACCTGAAACCAGAAAGAAAATTGAAAAAAGATTTGTCATTATTATTAACTTATTAGTCATCATAATCTGTCGATCGAACACTCGATGTTGATTATTCTTAATCTCAATCTTTTTTGTGTATCAATTTTGGGAGATGGAGTCATGGAGAGTTGTATATATATGGGTGGAAATTCATTTCACTACCTCTCAAAGAATTATAAATTAATTTTTTTATTATTATTCTAATGCGAGATCGGACAGACCGATTCAATTGGAAAATTAATAAATCAATCTGCCAATCGATTCGGTCTAATGTCAAGGTTGTTTAAAGCATAAAATTGGTGAGAATCGATCAAAATAGTAAAAATTGATAAAAATTAATCCAATCAAACTGTTCGGATGAAAATTCTAAAATTAATGAAAATGTGGTTGGAATTCGAATTCTCTTTGTTAATGTATATTCCCTTTATCACTAAACTATGTTGTTTCTTATTATTGTAAATAATAATTATTAATTATGTAATAAAAACGTTACAATAATTTTATTAGATATTATTTTAATTTTATACTCACTCATATTTAAATTAATGATATTTTTATTATTTATAATTATTAATATAATATAAATGCTGTTAAATATGCATAAATAAAATATCAAATATTTTTATTAATTATAATATAATTATTTTTTATGATTATATGATACTTATTAATAATATTTTTTTAATAAATACATATAGTATATAATAATATAATAAATATAAACTAATTAGTCAGTTATTAAAATAAAAAGTAGTTACTTTAATATAAAAATAAAATTAAAAAATCTTTATTATAAAAAAGTAAAACTTTAAATAATTATTTAATAATAACCGAATTATAACTTATTAATTATAATTTGTTGAAATTTGATTATTTTTAAAATATTAGTAAAAATATGTATTTTAAATTTTTTATTATTTATATTTTTTATTTATATAGGATCAATTTTAACAATTCAACCAATGACTCATCGATTAAACCAATAATTTAATCGGTTCAATTTTGACAATTATATAATATTCTTTTTAGTACATGTATAAAGTTTAAATAGGTTTAAACTGAACTCAAATCCTTAAAAAATTCGAATCATCAATTGCGTGCTTGAATAAATGTATTATTTAAAAGGGCAATTCACTATAAAAGAACATAACAATAAGAGCAATATGTGACTCAAAATAGAACACATTTTCCTTTTTCATAATAATTATGATATTTGCTAATAATTTCTTTTTGAAAAATAATTAAAAATATAATAAATATAAACTATTTAATAAATTATTTAAATTAAAAAATAAACAATTAATTTAATAAAAGAAACTAAAAAGAGACACTTAAATGACGTTGTCTAATTATATATCATAGATATAATAATTAAGACATGCTATTTGCGAAAGGTTAATGGATATACTTATATATTACTACTTGGTGTTTATGAAAAGTTAAAACACAATACATATCACTCTCACCGTAAATGAATGATTTTATAATAAATAATAGTAGCTAAATTGAGAGAAAATATTGTCTTACTCACTACTAGAAAATAGCAGATTACAGACGGATTTTTCCGACAGAATTTTACTGTCGAAAATACTGACGGATTTTCGACAGATTTTCCGTCAGTAAAAAATAAAAAAAATTTTCACAAAATTTACCGACAGATTTTAACATCCTTCGGTAACTTTGTCGATAAAATTGAAATTGAAATTTGAAACTATCACCAATAATAAAATCCCTCTGTAACATCTAATAAATCCCTCGCTAATTTAAAATAAGTTAAACCCTTATGAACACACCATGATGAAACTTCATTCAACACAAATCACCGTTCATCTTCTCCTATCCTTCCTTTAAGCTTGCTCTTCTCCTCTCTCTTTGATTCGAGTTGAAAATAGGGCAAGTGTGACTTCTCCGTCGTTTCTGCTTTGTCGCCACACGCGTCGCACGAGCTCCTTTTGTCACTGCTCGCTTGCACGAGCTCCCTCCGCCGCCGCTCGCTCGCATAAACTCCCTCCTCTGCTGCTCGCGTTGCACGAGCTCCCTCTGCCGCCTCTCAGCTTATGTCTCTCTCTGTCTCGCGCCATCCATCCTCGCCGTTCACAGCCTCGTTGAGTCATCGTGTCACCAGATCTGAAACCTACATGTACCTCTTTATCTATTTTAGATTCTGGAATTGCTATTAAGCTATTTTTTTTTGTTGAATTCAAATGTTCATACATTATTGTTGCATCTAAAACTCGATCTGTTTATGGTTTAGATTTTTATTCTTGAATCTTCTTCAAGGTTCGAATTTGGTTTTGAAAGTAGCTCCATTAATTGTTATGGCTAAAAGTTTTGCGTTGAAGATAATGTATTGTGCCTTCTGCAGTTCTGCTTCTGAGATAAGATGGAGAGATTACCATAGTCTTAAATTGGAAAAAGGAATTGGAAGATTTGTTGTTTGAATTTTACATTTGAAGGAACTATAAATACCAGTTCATGAAATGCAATATGCTAAGTACATAGATTGAAATTACTCTGTGAGTGATTAGAATGAGATTAACAGCAATAATTTTGTGCCCTATCAATATCGTAAACCATCTCATAAATCTGATTACTCTGGAAAATATCAGTTGATGTTAATAAACTATGTTCTTTGTTTCAGCTTGCTCTAGGTGCTGTAAATTCAGAGGTTCTTCTTAGAATGTATGAGCTTTAAAATATTTACATGATTTTCATATGCAGTAATGTGCTGTTTTTCAGGCCTGTTTGTTAATTAGTCTCAATGGATAATTAGATAGATATATGTGCTCAATGTTGTGTTTGTGCAGACGAGGTGTTTAATCTAATGACTGAACTGCTTTTTGAAATAGGTGTTTGATCTAATGACTGAACTGATTTCATTATCCCTAGCCCTAGCCTTGTCCCTTCCCTGTTGCTGCTGCAGAGAACTGAGTTTCTAAATTCTAAGGTATGAATTTTGTATATTCCTATAATTTGTGAAATCTGAAACATAACAATTTCTATGATTGTGATATAGAATAAATTCGTTTATGAACTATATATCTGAATTGCTGAGATTTTTTATCTAAAATTTGCATGCATGTTCTTGTTCCTTCCTGTTCTTGTTATGACTGGTGATTTAGGTCATAAACACACTAAAGAGGGATCAAACCAACCACCATGACTTAACCTCACCCATTCACAGGTGTGAGGGAGTGGAATACAAAAACCAGCTTCTTATTGTTCCCAACATGAACATGGTTAGTATATTAGTTATGAGTAATGAGCAGCATAGAATAGATTAGATTAGTAGTAACTGGTGATACAATGAATGCAGATTAATTAATTAATTGTAATATCTACGTGAATGACTGATCTTCTTGTAGGAATATGTATGTATAACCTTTGATAGTTATTAATATATAAAAAGAATTAGGTGCTTGTGGATAACTAAGTTTTTGATGATATGAACAGTGTGGATACTGGGGGTTCTAGTGATGGAAGTGATGGCAACACTGTGGGGGTGAGAACTTGCTTGCAATTAGCAATTTTTTTCATGCATTTGGTTGACCATGTTGCCAATGGTTTATTTTTCTTTTTAAATTGATTTCACAAAATTAAAGATCAAATTATGATATTTTTCGTCTTATGTTCAGGCTAATCAATTCACATATGATTGTGTTTTACATTTTTCATCCATTTGATTTATTTCTGTACTTTGTTTTCAGAAATTCTATATTGAAGCTATGAAAACTGAAAAGATTATATGACACTTGCATCTGGAGGTTAGTGATACTGGTATGCCACTTGCCTCCATTGGCATTCTTGTTGGTTGTGAGAATTTCATGCATATGTTTTGGTTGCTGCTGCTAGTTCTCGTAATCCTACTCTAGCTAGTGCTTTGACTAGGCTATAGAGGTGTGTATTTAATGGCAGGTGGGAGGTATATATCTCCTGTGGTTTCCCTTTTGTTACCTGTTTATTACCCCTCAAATTTGACTTTATTTTCTAAATGGTATTGTACATTTGTACTAACATCATGAAAAAGAATGATTTATTTTTATAGCTTAGTGTTGGTTGGCCTTCCCAAATTATTAGTCTGATACTCTGATTCAATTCTATGAATCTTCACTAAATGATTATTCATTTTGTTGTGTAACTTAAATATTCTTGTTAAATGGATGTGCAGATTCGAATTATTGCTGCTCAGGCTCTTACAACAATGGCAATCAGATCTGGTGAACCTTTCAGGTTACAGATTTTTGAGTTTCTGCACACTTTGGCACAAGGTGGTCTGCAGTCACAGTTCTCAGACATACATCTCAGCAATGGAGAAGATCAAGGAGCTAGCGGTACAGGCCTTGGAGTTTTATTAAGTCCAATGATAAAAGTTTTGGATGAGATGTACAAAGTACAAGATGATTTGATCAAGTGAGAACCATATCTTAATTTTGTGCTTGCTTCAGTTTTACTGATGCTGATTAATAATGCTTTTGAACTGTGGTTTTGAATAGGGAAATACGCAATCATGACAATGCTAAGAAAGAATGGACTGATGATGAATTGAAGAAACTATATGAAACCCACGAAAGGCTGCTGGACCTTGTTTCATTGTTTTGCTATGTTCCAAGAACAAAGTAAGTATCTTCCTTTGGGTCCAATAAGGTACTAAATTGTTTACAGTGCACTCTCTAATGGGTTGTGATGACAAGTCATCATATACCCATTTTTCAAGCTAATTTCACTTGTTTTATTAGTCTTTATGCACTTTCTTGCATCCTAAGTAAGTGATTTGGAGTGAAAATGCATAACTTCTTTAAATAAAACAATCACCATGAAATTAATGTTAACTCATGAGGTTTAAGCTAATTTTAATTGAATTTTAATTGATTTATAAGCCTTGTGAAGTTAGTGATACTTGGAGTGGTTGTTTTGGTTTATTGTAGGTGAAGAAAAGAATAAAAGAGAAAAGCGTGGCCTAAGAAAGCGTGACCTAAGGATAAGAAAACGTGGTCAAAGGGAGGAGAGGTGTGCCGCATGTAAAGAAGGGAGCTAGCATTGCCCTTCACAAGGGCACACTGCCCTCTAGGAGGGCAACATAAGGGAACAAAGCATAAAAGGCAACTCTGCCCTGCCCACTACAAGGGCAGAGCACAAACCTGTGCCTTGGAATCAAGAAGAACAAAA
>NC_029780.3:21890935-21933981 GCF_000817695.3 Arachis duranensis | reverse complement strand
TTCTTGAGAGACTTGTCCGAGCACCAAGAGGATCAAGGGAGAATTGACTGATCTCCTTCCTCATTCTTACTCGGGCAATTCTACTCTTCTGTTTCTGAGTTTTGGGTGTGTGAAATTGAGGAAATTCTGTCTCAATTCCCATCTAAAATCTCTTTAAACCCTTTTCTGCATAATTGAATTTGATTTCTGTTCTTCTACTGCTTCTTCTTTAATTTTTTGTCAATTGCTTTGATAACTCGGATCTGGGAAGGAAATTGGGTTTTAGGCTCTGCTCCCTAAGCTCTTGAGTCCTGAGATCATAATTTACTTGGGTTCTTCTGTGAACCTTGCTGCATTTTAATTTCCTATTCTGTTTGAATTTCAGTTTACTCCAATTCATCTTCTACTTAATTAATTGTGGCAATTCAATTTCTCTTTGTTTAGATTCTGCAATCCCAGTCCTCGAATCCCTTTTACATTCAAGCAATTTACATTCCTTGCCATTTAAGTTACTGCAATTTACATTTCTTGCACTTTAAGTTTCAGTCATTTACTTTCTTGTTCTTTAAGATTCAGCAAGTTTATTTTCCTGTTCTTTAATTTACTGCAATTCTCCCTTCTCCCTTTATATTCCAAGCAATTTAGCTTCTGTTAAATACAACCCACTCAACCAAAACTTGATTCGCTTGACTAAATCAACCACTAAACTAAAATTGCTCAATCCTTCAATCCCTGTGGGATCGACCTCACTCATGTGAGTTATTATTACTTGATGCGACCCGGTACACTTGCTGGTGAGTTTTGTGTTGGATCGTTTTCCACACATCAGGTTGATCGTACATTTTTCTTGTCACAATGGTAGCCCCTTAGTTTTTGTAGGCAGTGGAGTTTCGGTTTTCTAGTGTCTTCCACTTTTGGTCTTGCTCATTTAAAACTTCAAATTCTGAGTTTATAAATTATCATTGTTGGTTGTGAGAATGTAGTGGATTTTATGCAATTTTTCTTTATGATGAATGATTCCTCTATTTGTTAACCCAGCTGACTTACGTAGGGATTAAAATCAGAATTGGAGAAAGCTTCCCTGCTTTGGGCCGTAGTGCTATCTACTTGAAAGATATGATATTTCTTAGATTTTGGCTTTTTGTTTACTTTAGTCTACACCGCATGAATGTGATCTCAGAATGAGTACATTTTAATGTAGCATGATGTAGCCTCCATTGTATTAGGGTGTAGTTGTATTTTTTCTTGGTATATGATAGTGCATCTCTTGGTTGAGCTTCATTTCTTCGTTGCTAATTGCTATTTGCTCAGCTAGCTAATCTTTATGTGGTTTGTTATTTTGCATATTATTAATTTAAAGATATCAATTTTCATTTTGTTGATCACTTATCTGAGTTTATTAATGATAGGGTCTATGTTCTCACTTTGGGTATTTTTATTGAGGAACAAAAAATTAAGTTTTCTTGTGAGGAAAGCAGTGATGAAGAAGAAGAAGCAGCAGCAGAAAGAGCAAGTGAAGTGAATTTTGCAGATGAGATAAGTGGAATTAACACAAGACCTCCTTCACCAACTTCATCTATTAATTATTAGAGCAACAAAAATTGTTCAAATAAGTTAGGAAATTGAATAGGAGTTGCTTGCAATATAGGTCTTTTAATTTACTAGTACGAGGAAATCATTTAGAGTCCTTTGGATACTCATTAACAACTTTTAATTTACTCAATAGACTTTGTTGATGTATGTTTGTTACTTATTATTATAGTTGATGTATCAATACACTTTGTTTATATTTTTAATTATATTGACTTGCTTGTTTATAGTAATTTTTTTTAGTTTGATAATACGTTGAATTTGTTTATTTTTGAAATATTATAAATATTTGAATACAAATTAGATAAAAATTTGTATTAAATTTATATTTATTTTGTATGAAAACAAGTTTATTTTGTAATTGGAAAAATAAAAAAATTCTATTTTACCTTACTGACAGATTTACAGACGAATTTTTTGTCTGTAATAAGAGTGTGAGATGATTTTTCAAAGTTCAAATTACAGACAGAAAATCTGTCGGAAAATCCGTCTGTAATTACAGATGAAAAATCCGTCTGTAATTACAGACGGAAAATCTGTCGGAAAATCCGTCTGTAATTACAGACAAAAAATCTGTCGAAAAATCCGTCTGTAATTACAGACGGAAAATCCGTCGAAAAGTTCGTCGTTTTCGGAAAATGGATGGAGAATTTACAGAGGAAAAATCCGTCGGTAACTGGTAAAAATCCGTCTGTAATTTTTCGACGGAAAAAAATCCGTCGGTAAATAATTTCCGACGAGGCTTTTACAGAGGGACAAAATCCGTCGGTAATTTCGTCGGTAACCAAAAATTCATCTGTAATAAAGGCTAAATCTGTCTGTAAATCTGTCTGTATTAATCCATTTTCTAGTTGTGACTATACTTGTATTATATTTTAAATATACTAGCCAAGTAGCCAACACATTTTATGGTCCATGATTCACTAATATTTAATAAAGTATGAAAAATTAAACCATTTTAACATATATTTAATGAACTTATGTTTGAAATAAGTTAGTTATTCATACAGTTTAAGTAATTTTTAAAATTTTATAATGAAAATATTAATTTAAATTTTTGATAAGTAATTATTAATTTTGAAAATGTCCATAAGACAAACGATAATTATTGTGATTGAAATTCATTATTTTACTTACACATATTTTTTTTGATAATTTTAAATTTTCTTATGAGATCGTGTGGTTAGAGTCTCATTTTCTATAGACTTATTCTTTTCACGACGGACGAGGTAGTTTATGAGATTTTTTTCTGCACATCTGGTTCTATATATAGTTATAGTTTTTCTCCTCGCTTTTATTCTCATATTTTTATAAGAGGGATAGAAATTGTGATTGTAATAATATGTCCGCATATAATATTTATAGTTAGTTGTATAAGAAGTCTTTTATATATAAAGTGTTGTGATTTGTAAAGTGCTGTGATTTGTATATGTGTGTTTTTTAAAAAAAAAAAGGTATTTTCGGTTTTATTTTTCAAAAAAATAGCGATACGATTTTAAGTTAAAGACTTTTATTTTATAATAAATATATGAAAATCATCGTAATATCCTCGCTATTAGAGTAGCACAGTTAGAAGTGTGACATTCTAATAATAAAGATGTTACAAGAATTATCAATTTCGTAATTAAAAGGGATTATATTTTTCTAAAATAAAAAATTAATAAAATAAAAAATAAAATTCCAATCAAATTTAAATCAAGATAGGAAAATTCACACATTATAAACTAAAAATTCATTAGTAATAATTGAGTTCTTCATTTTTTCACTTTGAAGAATTTTTTATAAGAATCAAGAATACAGATTCCTGTAAAACCAAACCACCCCCGCGGTTTTTTTTTTTTTTCTAACAACTTCTACGGAATATAAATCATTATCATTTTCCATATCTAATTTTGTTACTAATAAATTTCGATTCATCTTATTAATACACGTTGGAGTTTTATGAAGTGAATGATTTGAGGACTAACAATAGTAAATGATAACATAGCCCTTTTATGTCTATTAGAAGAAAGATTTTCAGAAAAGATCGAGTTGTAAGGTTATTGTAATCTTTGTTTTTTAAAGAAAAAAAAATATATTAGTAATGTTAATATGTTAAATTTGGAAATGGTTAAACTCTGAGGCTTTGTGATTGTGGCTAATGATATTTAGATAAACAATTACAATATAGCCACTAAGAGTCTAAGACTTAAGTAAAAAGGTTTAATTATTTGAAAGAATTGGAGATTATAGTTAAGTAATATTAGGAGTTATTAAGTTGATGATTTTACATTATAGTTACTTAGGGATATTCAAATCTAAATAGATTTAAATTAAACCGTTTATCTAATTTAATTTAAATTAAAAATTAATTAAAATCATACTAATTAAAATTTATTGAATTCTATTTTTTGTAAATTGTATAAGTTAGATCAGATTTTAGATTTATTTTTTAAAATCGATCAAATCTAATCTAAACCACATAATATACTATAATAATATTATTTTATTATTATATTTATAATTTTATTTATAATATATTCAATTATTTGTTATACATTTTTATATTATTTATGTATTATTATTATTTAATAAATATTTTATGTTTAAAATAAAATTTATTTATTTTAACAAATTTATAATTTTATTTCTATTGTTATGTTATTGTTAGTTTTTTTAAAATATTGTTAAGATTTTGTTATATATATATATATATATATATAATTTTTTGAATTTACAAAACTGCAAATCTAATACAATCCAAACTTCTTAAAATTGAATCGGATTTGATCAGATTTTTTTAAAAAATCATTCGATTTAAATTAACTACACCGTAAGTAAAATCAATACTCGAATTAGATGAATTTTAAACTCAGTCGATTTAAATCACACTGCTAATGCCCCCAATTATAGTTGTGTAAGATAAGAACTCTTAAATTCTTAAAATGTGTCATCCGCGTATGTATCTAAGCTATTAATTTAAATTTATTGAGTAATAAATTTTTGGATGGTGGTTGCGAGAAATGTAATAGCCAAGTTTATATAGAAACTTCATATTTTAGTAACTTTAAGATAAATAATGATGGGATGCAATAGTTTTCTTTTTTATATATTTTTTTGCTTAGGACATTTGATATGATGATGATATAAATCTTTGTTTAACTATGATGACTTATATGGCTATTGATTAGTAGTAATAATTAGATTTTTTTTTTTTTGGGTTGATATCTAAGCATACATTATTTTATTTGTCATTCATTTCAAACTCATAAACTATATTTTGCTCAAGTATAATTTTTTTATGTATTACTTACATTTGTTGCCTTATTATTGGGTAGTTGCATTTTTTATTTTTTAAGAGTGAAAAATCTTTTATTTTCTTTTAAATACATCTAATGAAAGCTAAAAGATATTATTATTTTTGTCTCTCAATACATAACTGTGTTGTATGTAGTGTAAAATTAAGTGAAATAGATATAATACAAGAACATTAGAATAATCTCAAATCTTTAAAGATACACTGGATCACCACACACATATACAAGACATGATGAATTTTGTAAGTAATCATCATAGATTCTGAGTCTTTATGATGTTATTACTGTGAAATACTTTTTAAATTAACATTTGTATGTAAGCACATGAATGTAAATAAAAAGGGTTTATTCCCGTGCAAATAGAACTAGTGTGTGTATGTAAGTGTATAAGGTTTGGTAAATTTTCATTTTTTATTGACAAAAGTAATTATTTGGCAGTATACGTCCAATAAAAAGATACACGTTAACAAAAACCTAATTAGTAAACATATATGTCAAGGTCTCGTAGCTCAGTTGGTTAGAGCGTTGGTCTTATGAGCCGAAGGTCGCGGGTTCGAGCCCCGCCGGGACCAAGATTTTTTGAGCAATACTTCACTTCTCAAACATAATAAGTTAGTCTGAATGTCATAATTCTACTAACACAATTATTTATATTGAACATCTATACATAAATTAAATTGAATTACAAAAAACTTGAGAAAATATAAGGGATTGATTGATTTTTAAAGTTATTTTTTGTTTCTATTTCTTATTTTTAAAGTAGCTTTCATTTTAAACTTTTATATTAAAATAATCACTTGCATTCATAATAAAGAGACATAGTAATTTAAGAAAATAAGCAAAGCTAAGTGCACTTGTTATATTTCCATAGTCACACTTAAATAAAAAAAAAAGAAGATTGCTATAATTCATATCTCAAAAAAGTGATAACCATCAAACGATTTCTAATCGAATTATATATAATGTAACATGTAGTATAAATTTGTCTTTGTTTTCTAACAAGATAATTTGGCATTTGGTCTAAATTAAGAACCTTGTTTTTAAAATATAAACATAAAATATTATTATATTATTAAAAAAAAGTGAACACTCACTTTCATATTAAAAGAGTGCATAGAATACAGAAGTCATTCATTGCAAGAAGAAAAAGAAGAAAAAGAAAAAAGAAAGAAGAAGAAAGATCCTTTTAATAATTAATATATATACTCTCAGTGTATTTTTTTTTTTTTTGGACTTGTACTCTCAGTTTTAATATGTATTTGAGCAATCCTCTATTAAAATAGTTTTAAAAAATGGCCCAAAACCATTAGCACAAAATACACGCAGCCCAACGTTTTAGTAGAAAAATCTAACGTAGGCCCTTCCCAAGAGGCCTAACCTGTCCCGTCAGTACTCAACCCAATTTGCAACAGGTAGGATAAGGTGCCGCGTGGGTAGGGTTTTTGTGCGGATCGAATATATGTTATATACTTATATAAAATTATGTTTTAAATGAACGTTGAACCAAAAATCTCTTAACCAAATACAAAAGATCTTTAACTACTAAAAGAAAATCATGAATTGATAATTTAATATATTTTTCTTATATAAAAGTCAATTCTATTTTAAATTATCATCAAATTATATAATAATATTACATTTTTTGTAATATACAGGTAAAATCGAATGTCTGCGAATTGGATTTAAACTCTATCCTATCTTACTTATTGCCATTTGTATAGGTGACATAATCTACTACCCACAAAGAACTGTACAAGAGTTCAAAACTTCAAATTCTGAGCAAGTTAAAAAAGTAAAGTTAATGTGTGTGTATGTGTGTATTGTGTAAAACAAACGAAAATAAAAAAGTCACAATGCAAAAATCTCTCTCTTATTTGAAAATCAAGCTTTCCAAGCCCCGTAATTTGTAGGTACCACTCACATTCTTAGAAAGAGTTCCTAAAGATTGATTATGAACTCTTTTACTGCATCGAGTCTTTACAGATATCTAATGTCCAAATTCATATCTTATGCATAAAGTCCAAATATTCCAGTTACAACAGCAACTGTAAAACAATCGTTCTATATATAAAAATTCAGTTATTCACATCCACAACGTGCTTTTGTCCATCAAGCGCGCGTGATGATTCAATTTACAGTGAGAAGGGCAGTAAATTTCTAGTTACTGCTGAGCTGTTTTCCATAACTACTTAATTGTTTTGGAAACTTATGGGTAGGGTTAAAAAAGGGTGCAAGACTAGGCACAAGAAGTCGCAAACCCAATTAATTTCTCTGTCCAAGTCTCAGATTTTTTTATAGAACCGTACCTTCTGCTATGAACATCATCTTTGGTTAGTTGAGCCGTTCATAAATTCCCCAACGGTAATAGTAAATCTTCATAAAAACTCAGTAATTACTTATGGTACGGCCCTTGTGCTACACAGTATATGATTTTGACTTGGAGCTACAATAACAATATTACCCTCAAGCGAAGCGCCCCAATGTGCTCCCTGAACTAAGGACAAGAAAGGAACTTAGTTTATTTATTATGTTATATAACTTGACACCTGTGGCTGGCTGGAATCATGGACTTCAATGTACTACTAGCTCGTAGTAATTCTTCAAACAAGAATTTCCCATTAAGTTTCAATGTTTCATATCTTTATGTCCGTTTACATGATAGCGAGTGATACCTTGATAGAAAAGATTGTTACTTAACACAAACCTTGTTTTTACTACTATAATGACATTCTTCTTGACATTATATTCATAAATATGAAATCAATAATAACATAAATTTTACACTTATTCTTTAAACAATTACATATTTCAACACCCATGTCTAATAAATTATACATAATAATTTTTGAGTAATTATCTAAATCAATCCCCAAATATTATAAAAACAGACATTTTAATTTCGAAAAAAACTAATACACAAAAATATTTCCAAAGTTTTATTTTGGTAGATAAATTAATCTTTAGTTTATTTTTCGGCAAAATAATTACTCAAATCAGTTTCTAAAAATTTTAAAAGCGGACATTTTAATCCATAAAAAAATTAATACACAAATCAATTTCTAAAATTTTTTCCGTGTATCCCATTCATAAAAAAAAAGTAAAATAAAATTATTATTATTATTATTGTTATTATTAATCACACAATTATACTGTACCATAATTTTTTATATTTTTTGGACAAAAGCGATATTAAATTTATTTATTAGATTTTTATGTATATATTTATGATATAAAAATACTTTTTTCATATATATATATATATTCACTCAATACAGATTTTTTAAAATAGGAAATTGTCGGATTCTTGTTGACAATTTGACATTATGCATATGGAATTAAGTTACAAATTTGACACACTTTTTTTTGTTAAACATGGTTTTTCCACACATTATAAATCAAAGAAAAATAATATATATGCCACATGGATGTGTATGTTAAATTAGTCTAATTATGAAGTAGGAATTCAGTTAGCTTTTTGAGTTAATTGATAATTTGGTGAATAAGTTGAGATTCAAGTGAAAATAGAAGAATAACTTTGATTATACTTAATTTCTAGTTATCACACCAAGTTAAGTTATATTAAATACAAAAATATCAAATGGTTTCAACCTTGAGTTTCTTGTAGAATAATCTCTAATAACTTTATTGAACAACATTATTATTATTATTATTATTATTATTGAGTGACAATATATATATATACTTTTTATATTTTTTATGCAAAAATTATTTTTATAATATAAATACATACACAAAAATCTAATGAATAAATTTATTATTATTTTTGTCTAAAAATATAAAAAATTATGGTATAATAATAATAATAATAATAATTTTATGTTATTTTATTTTTATGGAGGGAGATTGTTATGTCGGACGGAAAAACGTTGGAGATTGATGTGTATGTTAATTTTTTTTGAACTAAAATTCTCGCTTTTAAAATTTTTGGAAATTGATTTATCCACTGGAATAAAATCTTGAGAATGTTTTTGTGTATTAATTTTTTTGAACTAAAATATCTACTTTTAAAATTCTTGGAAACAAATTTGACAGAGTGAAAATATTTTAATTTGTATTTTAAAATAAAATAGACGAAAAATTATTATATCTGAATAAAAAAAATTAAGAATTGATCTGTATATTAATTTTTATTAAAAACTAAAATATCTATTTTTAAAATTCTTAAAATTGATTTGAGTAATTACTCATAATTTTTTTATGATATCTCTTAGTTGGACACTAGTTGGTTCTATAAAACAACATTTCTGTTAAATAATTTCAAACTTAACATGCCACTTAAAATGTTAACCAGGACCACAGCATTGAAGACAAAGGCCTAAAGAGAGTTGTAGTCCTATAAAATGGGAGGAATGCATGTCTAACACTCCCATGCTCTCTACATCTCATATAACAATCACTCTCCGTACAAAACAGAAGAAAAACCATCAGTGCTTTACAATAATTAAAAAAAAAATGGGTCAGAGAGTGACCAAGTTGATGGCGGTGATTTTGGCCATTATCATGGTGGTGGTGCTTGCTTCAGAAGTTGAAGGAGGAAGAAAACTCAAAGGTGACAAGGGAATAATGAAGAAGGACGATGAGAATATGGATCAGCCTCAGAACTTCGTTGGAGGCATGGGTGCGATTTTACCAAGCCCTAATGGTTATACTTTTACTGGTGTTGGGTTTGGTCCTAATGGGTTTTGCACTTTCCCTGGGGGCTGCACTCCAACAACACTACCCACCATCACTAATCCTCCTCCTGCTTTTCGTCTTAGGGTGCCGCCGCCACCCCATATATAGAGAAGCAGAAGGTTAGGGTTTGTTTGGTTTGACGAATTCTTTTTTGTTTTTATTTTCAGTGTTTTTCTGTTTTTATAATTTTGTTATTTCACTATTTTTTTTTACAAAATGATAAAAACAGATAACACTTGAACATAAAATCAAAAAATAAAAATACAAACCAAACACTACGTGTCTTTGTTCTAGTATTTTAGACTTCTAGTATTTTTAAGCTTTTAATTTAGGATGTGTGTGGTTTATGTTTTGGTATAGTCTGATTTCCAGAGTCATGTTAGTTTTTTGTCTGGTTTTTATATGGCTGGTGTATGCCTGAATGTCGTTACAGGATAATTATATTGCAGACTTTCTATGCATACTATATTGTGGTGTAATATCTGAGATCCTATTAGAAGCATGCAATGTCTCAAGCTCCTGTCTCTTTTGTTAATAAGTTTTTAATTTTATTTCGTAGATAACGATTGAGTTACTTTAATTAATTAATTGATAAGCCTAGTATTTAATTTGTATCGCTGCGATATGATTACTACGTATGTGCATTCCCTGGTTCTATTTTACTGCCCGTTCAAGCTGATCGCAGAAACTCAGACCATTAATTTGGTTAATAATGCAAAATATATATGGATATGGAATAACGTCAAAATATGGAATAACATGAAAAAAAAAAACAAAAACAAACAAACAAACGGAATTAAATGAAACTAGCTCACCCAAAATAATAATGCTAGAGAAATAAAAAAAATAGTCAGAATTTGTCTTATTTAGCCTTCATTCATTGTCGCAATTACAATTAATGAAAACTAAATAAAATAAGTTATAGCTTGTTTTGGCTATTTTTTTTATTACCAAATATTTTCGCACCCAAAATACCACAAAACAGAGCTACCCTATGCTACCTATATCTCCACCAACAAATGACCTTGTCATGACGATCAAAAGGTGAAAATGAAAAACATGAGTCTTGAACGTGGTTTAAATTTGAGCTCATTCAATCGTTAACAAATCTGTGTGATAAGAAAAATGTTTAGTAAAAAAAAAAAAATCAATCAAAAACAGCTATAACTTACCTTATTTAATATTTATTAATTATTACAATAATTAATAAATATTAAATAAAACAATTTTTAACTGTTTTTTTTGTATCCCACGCATTATCCATGTGATAATCGGTTTTTAGAAATAATTTTGTATTTATGCAAAAATACTTTTTCTCTCGTCTGTTCTCACTGCCTGTTGGTTTTTAATCAATTGCCTCTTTTAAACCCCAACTAACCCTACAAGATTCCACTCTCAAATAATAATAATCATGGACTTAGACACAAATGTTTGTGTTTTTTTAGTAATTTTATATGACTAACAAAATTTATTATCTTTGTCAATTTTAAATAGAAAATTATTAGAAGATTATTAGAATTTATTATTTTTATCTATTAATTAGTCATTAATATTTAAAAATATGAGTTAAAACATGTTGTTAGATTGCTAAACTAAAAAATTTGGATTGATAACTAAGAGTAATAGCAAAAAAAAAATAAATTTTGATGATCTTTTAATATTTAATATTAGTATTAATATTGATAAAAAATATTAAACTATTAGGTTTTTTTTTTTTTCCATTTAAAAGGGAGCCCAAGCAAACATGTATGCATCCAAAGTAAAATGTAGCAGTAAATTAGCAAATGAATTAAGAACGAAACATGCTTTTAAACTGTTCATTTATATGAATTTTGAGCACGTAAAAGATTCTTACAAGTTGCTGACCGAAATAACATCAACTACTTAAATCAATTTGGCATCCTTGTATATGAGATTATTTTTCAGATGCAATAAGGTTGTTTACTGGGCATAGAAAGAAAAACACACGTGCGAGAACTACATATTAATGAATAAATTCGTAGAATTAAGTGGCTTTCAATCATCATGTCATAATCTAGCTCAAGGGATTAAGAATCTATCTTTGATAGATATGCAACCTATATTACATACAAGTTCATTATATAAGTTTCACACCTTTTTCAAAAACATGAACTTTGGGTAATTTATAAAGATAAATAGTAAAATTAGTCCCTAAAAAATTATTTAATTTATTTTTTAAATTAATTTTTGAAATTTTTTTAATTTATCTTTCAAAGTTTTTAAATTAGTCATTATAGTTCTTCTGTCACTTAGCTTCTATTACTAACGACGTCAAAATTTATTAATGTGATACATTAAGTAATACCACAATATATACTTAATAGTTCTAATTGACGACTAACCTGATAAATTTATAAAATTAGATCAAATCGATTCCGAATTGAGAGATTCCAATGTCTCAAGTTCTCTTCTCAATTAGATTTTGATTTGATCTAATTTTATAAACTTATTATGCTAATAGTCAATTAAAATTATTATGTTTGTGTTATAGGTTAAAATACCATATTAACAAATTTTAATACTGTCAATCAAAAAAATATCAGAAGAATTAATACGATTAATTTAAAATCTTTAAAAGATGAATTTGAATAAAAGAAAATTTAAAAACTAATTTAATAAATAAATAATTTTTTAGAGACGAATTTGACTATTTATGCTGTTTAAAAGTTTAAAGCATCTTTTATCTCTAGAGTTAATGTAAGGAGCTGAGTTAGATGGACTATAAAAAATTTTTTTATAATAAACAATATTAGTAACGCGCATGCGATAAAAAATGATGCCAAAATTATTTTAAAAAAAATTATAGGATAAAGTATATTTTTTATTTCTGAAATTAAGTAAAAAATTTTTAAAATGTACAAAAATTATGCTTGATTTGCCTGTGTTGAGGAATTGTTCTTACGAAATTGTTATTGAATCGATCTTAAATTTTTTAAAAAATTAACTATTAAGGATATATTTGATGCAAATCAAAAATTTTTGAAATAAAATTAAAATAAAACAAAATTTAGAAGTATTTTTAAAATTTTTATTAAATTTCAAGAACAAAAAAATATATTTTACCAAAAATTATAATGATTATATTGATGTCTAAGTCATCTATAATATTAATTAATAATATTTAATTATTTAGTTTGCTGTTGATAACGAAATCGGTAGCATGAAATAATAGTTATATTAGATTAATTTTAAAGATTATATTTAATAATATATTATATAATTTTCTACTATCTAATTATTAAATCTATATTTAAAATACCAAACTATTCTAATATAATGAAAAATAAATTGGTAATTTCGTATAGTATATTCAGGAGTTCGGGGCAACTGATTTAATCTATTATTACACAATTCAAATGTTAAATCATCAACTAAATAATTCTTAAAGTATTATTCTTATTATTCTTTACCTACAAGTCATTTTTTGATATAAATCTATACAAATTATTTATATTTATGTGCATATATTTTTTTTTAATATTGTTATTGCACATTTTTCTTCTTTTTTATTTTTCTCTTTTATTATCGTCATCACTAACACCACCTCCTCCTTTTTTTCCTTTTTTTTCATTGGAATTTTTTCTCCTCCTTTCTTTTTCTCCTTCTTCTCTATCATCAGTTATCTCATTGTTGAAGATAATTAATAATTCAAGTTTAGATTGGCAATTGAACCAGAATGAAATTTATTATTGTTTTAAATCCAATCAAGTAGATAAGGTGTGGTTCGATTCTAGTTAATGTTTCCGTTAGTAGTTTATGATTCTGTAGAAGAATAATATTTTTGTTTGTGAAAATTGTTGTTCATCATTGATGGTTTGAATTGAATGTAATCTAAAGGTTTTGTATTAGAGAAAATATTTTTTTGTATTTGCAACAAATTTAAGTGTAACGTGAAGATATTTGGGTGTAACACGAACATATTTTAGTGTATTATTTAAGAATTTTTTATGTATGTGTATTAATGATAAGTTCTTCATAATTCTAAACTCTTCTTCTCCCTCCTCCTCATCTTCTGCTGCTGGTGCTTCTTCTTTTTCAACATCATTATCATCATCTTCTTTTTTTTAATTCATATTTTTTTCGTTTTATCTTCTCAAGTTTCTTTTTGTTTTATTCTCTTAACAAGAATAAAACAAAAAAATCAGACAAAGAAGAAGAAAAAACACATAATGGTACAAAATTATTTGGAAGATAATGAACTTACATTTATTCAACTAAAAGAAAGAAAGAAATAAGAAAAAAAAAGAAGAAGCAAAAAAATACAGCATTAAAGGAAACATTTTTCTGTATTTTCAGTAAATTTGGGTGTAATACGAAAATATTTGGGTGTAACAGATATTTGAATGTATTGTTTAAGAATTTTCGATGTATATGTGTTGTTAAATTCTGCATAATTTAAAACTCTTCCTCTTCCTAGCTTATCCTCAACTTCTACTTCTTCTTCCTTTTTTTTCTATTTATCTTTTGTTTTTTGTTTTATTTTCTCAAGTTTCTTCTTGTTTTACTCTCTTAACAAGAATAAAAACAAAAAAAATCAAATAAAGAAGAAGAAGAAACACATAATGTTGCAAAATTACTTAGAAGATGATGAACTTACATTTATTCAACTAAAAAAAGAAAAAATCAAAAAAAAAATACAGTATTAGAAGAAATATTTTTCTGTATTTGCAGCAAGTTTAGGTGTAACACGAAGATATTTGGGTGTAATACAAAGATATTTGAGTATATTATTTAAAAATTTTCGGTATATGTGTGTTGATAAGTTCTGCATAATTCAAAACTCTTCATATTCCTCCTCCTCATCTTCTGCTGCTTCTTCTTCTTCTTCTTCTTCATCTTCTTATTTTATATTCTCATAATTCTTTTTGAGAGGAAAAATCAAATTAAAAAAATACATAATGTTGTAAAATTAATAGAAAGACGAGGAAGAAAAAAATGCAGCAACAATAACAATAATAAAAAAATAATGATGAAGATGAAACACGCAAAAAAAAGAGGAGAAACACAAAGAAAAAGGAGAGGAAAAAGGAAGAGGAGGATGAGGAGGAGAAACACGGAATACAAAGAGAAATAACGTGATTTTTACGCGCGCTTTACGTAAATAGATTTTGTTGGATTAATGTTAACTTATATAATTTTTATGTCAAAAAAATTTATATGTGTAGCAATACTCATTCTTAAATTTAGTCGACTGTAATTCCTGCTTTTTTTTTCAATAGTTAAATCATTTGATTTAAATATTCGTGACTACACTATAGGGATTTAGATCCTCTAAAGTTTGAATTTTACTTTAGAAAATAAAGTGTGATCTCTCACTATTAATTTCATAGGTGGGATAAAAAATAAATATAAAAAAATATTCAAAAGTAGAAAATTACATTTTACTCTTTAAAGTAAAATTTAAACTTTAGAGGATCTAAATCCACACTATAGATACTAATACTAATATCATTAACTTCAAATAAACACAGCTTATAAATTGAATTGTTCTCAAATTTAACATGTTAATATTAAAAATACATTTTATTCCTCTATGATAAAATCTTATAATAAGAATAATCTGAAAACTCACTTTCTAGAAAACGCTTTCTAATCATCATCATCGCGTCATCTTGACAAAGAGGCAGAAATTGTTCCACTTACATTTGTCATTATAATAGGTTGCTAGCATATTTTTACGTGTAGAAAGTTTGTTGCCTTGTACACGAGAGTCATGGTATAGTGTTAGATGAATAAGTATTGTTAGTAATGATTTGATTATTAAAAATACTTGGTTGCTCAAAATCGGATATTATAAACACTTATAAAAATATTAATAAATGATTTATTATCAAATAAACCCAAAGTAGTAATTGTTATGTTGGGTAACCAGAGATTAATGGATTGGATTCTCGGTAAGTTAGCCCAATCGTTTGAGGAGGGAAGTCTTCGAGCGGGTTCGCGCCACTGTGGCCTCCGTCCGACTTGTGAGCGTGAGAGAATGGAAGTGGTACCTGCAAAGACACTCCGATGTCTAAGTCAGCAAGGGTGTGAGCAGGTCTAAAGAGTATTGAGACTTAGAGATACCTGAGAGGTGTCAATGTATTTATAGTTGTGAACCAATAACCACCACTACAACATTTTCAGGTTGAGGCAACATTTAAAAAGTGTTGCCTAAAGACTGACAAAAGGTTGTTTTTGATCTATGACAACACTTTTGGACCTAAGGCAACGTTTTTGGGCAGCGTTGCGTATGCGGCCGTTGCCTTAGATCAAGACAACACTTTTTGGTTTCAAAAGCGTTGCTTTTGAGAGCAACAAAAGCAACATTTGGTAAGTGTTGCTTTTGGTTAAAAAACAACAACACTTCAAAGGTATCTTTGAGACAACACTTTTGCAATGTTGTTTTTTCTCATATTTTGACCACTACTAAAAAATATTGCCTATTTGCAATAAAATTCAACCCTTTTATGTGTTGCTTATAACTTTGAATTTGCAATACTTTAAAGTGTTGCTATTAGTTTTGAATATGCAACCCTTTAAAGTATTGCCTTTTCTTTAGGATATGCAACCTATACAAGTGTTGTCTTTTCTTTTAGATATGCAACCTATACAAGTGTTGCTTTTTCTTTTGGATATACAACTATATACATGTTGTCTAATATTCAAAATATACAACTAATAAAAGGGTTGCCTTTTTTATAAAAATAAAAAATATTTTTGTAATAAAAATACAAAAAATTAAAATTTACAATAAAATTTTTTGTTTATACATGTGTAATTATTTTAATTAATAAATAAATTTGTGCACAATAGAAAAAAAATTATAAAAGAGACAAAATAACTAATAATAAAATTCTAATTAAAATAGATATTAAAAAGTTCAATTAGTATTTCAAATACATGTTCATCAATAATTCTCAACAAAATAATAAAATTATTGTCTAACAATAATTGTCATAACAAAATAGTAATTAATATTTATCAAAAAGATGTCAATCTACTTGCATATTTTATATCCATGCTTGACTTGTCCCATATGCTAAATCTGCAAATAATACACAATAAAAAATAAGCAACTTATCGTTAAAACTGAAAAATTATAATAAAAATTTCTTTATGATATTAAATACTATAGATATAAAAGCAATAAATAGGTCTAAAAAACTCCTTCTAATGTGGCCAAGTTATAGGACGAAAGGATTCCTTGAAACAAAAAAAATATATTCAGACACACAATCAATGCAAGAAATATATTCAGACACACAATCAATGCAAAAAATGCAAGCTTCGATGGTATTGTTAGCAATGCGACTTATGTTTCATAAACAGAGGAAATAATGCAAACTTCGATGATATTGTTAGCAATGCGACTTATGTTTCATAAACAGAGGAAATAAAGAAAAAATGGTATTATCTCACGTAATTGATCGACTCATTTCAACTATAATAATGTGAGAAACTATAGAGTTTAGATCTTATCATGTTAAATTATTTTTCTTTCAATTTTTTCATTATATATTTAATTCTTCTCACTTGAATACATGATGATATTATATAATAAAGTTTCATCATTAAAAAAAACTGTACAAACAAAAACGTGTATTTGCATTAACATTATGATGAGTTGCAAGCTGAATCTTAATTTCATGTACATACAAAGAAATTTTATCACATAGGTGAAGCTAGCTACCTACAAAGTTGTGGTCTCAAGGCATCTCTCAAAGACACCATATACATGCATTGGCTTTAAATATGAGGATATGTGTTTGCGAGCTGATATATTGGAAGACAAAGGAGAATAGAAAAAAAATGAACCAAAACTTGCAAACATTTTCCAAAGAAATAAACCCCACGCACTATGGTTTCCCTTTCCCAAGTAATGAGCTATGTAATTCAATGCCATTGTGGTTCCTTGAAGGACCTGAAGGTGGGAATGGCACCGCTTTTGGCAAGAATCCAAAGAGACTTTGAGGCAATAATGCTTGAGACTTTGCCACTATTAGGCTTCATTTTGAAAACTTGAGTTTGTCTAGAACCATAAGAGATCTATTAAAAGGGTACTCTCATTAACCAACACTCCCCCAGTGGTTTCCATAGGTGATTCATAAATCTCGAGTAATCATGGTAGAAGATCCCACTTTTTTGTGAAACAAAGTGAGAATGGATTGCTGAGATCAAAGAGCCACTGAATAATTTCATACTTAATACAAACTATAAGCCTATAGCTCATACTTTTCATCCATATTTACAATTCATAGGAAGATCACATTGTTAATGAGTTAACAACATGACAAGAGTGGAGAAGAATATCTATATTGGAAAACCAAAATTTCCTTGTTCCCACGGGATTAGATCCAAAGCAGGGTATCTAAGTCTAACCATTGAACAACATTTTCCACCATTAATAAGATTTATTCATGAGAAAAGAAAGGTAAACCAGTAACTCTAATAAAAATTGTTATTGTTGTTATTAATCAACCATATTTATCAACGTCAAAAATAAATTAGCCACAGCATCCCAATTTGCCAGTCAAAGAAAGATTCTTTACAACAATATCCTGATTTTTAGCCATTTAACTTACTTGAAAATAGATCATTCTTTATCAAATCTGGGAAAAGAAAGGCAGCTACCAGTCCAGTTCCAAAGACAACTATATATGCTGTAACTGCAATTATGAAAAACACAGGCCATTAATCAGATATGAATAAAAGAAATTAAATTTTAAAAGTATGTATAAATAATTATAGACTCTACAATTTTAGAAACGAATTTGATCAAACCTGTAGCAGTCTTAACATTCAAAAACAGGGCAGCCACCAGAAATGCGAAGGCAATTTGTAAGTTTACATAGATAAAATAAAACACAAATTGGATTCCATAGTTATTCTCTCTGAAGAAATGGAATCCTGAAAAGGAAAATTAAATATCATCAGTATTAAAGAGAATTTTATTAGATAACCACTAAACAAAAGAAAGTCTTCATCAATTGACAATATTAATCTGCTATTGCCTAGTGCTATAAGATCCATAAGTAAATAACCTGTAACTAATTGGACTAAAGTATGTAATTTATGAACCTTAAATTATTGCGTTGACTCAATAAAATACCAGGCATAGTAGTAACCATATTAAGTGAAATGCAGTTCACAAGCAGGGTTAATGTGATATCTTCTTAATTTATAAAGACAATAATACAATACAAGAAACAAAGAAATTCCCTTGAACCTGATATTACATTACCCGAAAAAAAAAAACTTGAAGTGTTACTTAAATCAGAATTTTTGGTTCAAATTTACTCAATCTCAAATGAATAGGCGAATATCAATGTTTTTATATTAAAGTAGTTTCACAGTCAAATTGGAAAGAAAAAATGTCATTGTTACACATTAGCTGTTATGGTCCCACATTTAACATGAAAATTTGATCGGCTAAGTTTATCCAAAACATACAATATTGAAAAAAATAAATAATAGAAAAAAATCAAGAAGTGAAAGAATGTACAAAAATCCAAGTAGGTGTATTGATATAAGCAAAAGGAATATAACAAGAAGGTTTGACATGTGTGGTAAAATCTTTTGGCAGCTTGTTAATGAAGAAACTGCTGCAGAAGAAAAAAGAAATTAAAAAAAAGAGGGAATATTAATTTAGGATTGTTGAAAAAGAGTTTCAAGAAGATAAGAGAGGCTCATAAAAAATCTGAAACAAAATAATGCAACACAACATGCTTCTCATCTCAGAATTATGTTTATTGTTTACTTGTGCACCATCTGTCATTTCCTCAAATCTGAATCTGAAAATCTCACTATTTTCAGCTCTTTTTAATTTTAATTTTAATTTTTTAATTAAACAATCAGTATTTTGTTACATAAAAAAGTACAAAAGAATAACATAAACATATAAAAGCAAATAAGTATAAGATAAAAATATCTTACGAGGTCATGCCGCAACAATTTGCTATATATGCACAATTTGCACTTAGTGTTCACCAAAGATCCGTAAATATTTTTTTATCAATCTCCTTCAAGAAAAAAAAAACCAGAGATTAGTATAACAGAAATAAATAAAAAAACACACAATAAAATGACCACAACGACTTTTATATATATTCTCTCTTTGATGGTTGAGGAAATTATTATAAGCATATATGTGTCAAACACTTTATGCTCGCCAGAGAGTTTAATTTCATGTCACATGGATGGGATTTGAAGATAGCATTCATTCATTCATATCTTTTCAAAATTATATTAAACCTTAGCTTATTAATAAACATTAGAGTAATTTCAAAATTATATCTCATGTCTGTATCATGGCTGAGAGAAAAAGAAGACAGCGACCACTATTTCTGGCTTGAAGAAGGTACCTACCTAATTATCCCATCACTTACTCAATTTCAACCTACCTATTCCTATAATTCCTTTTATTACTCCTCCTCTTCGCCTAAATCAAATCAGATATATATATACATGCATCACTGTTAATTGTTTTACCGAAATTGGAAACAAAGAGAACCAAACTGCACTAAAAATTTTAATCAATATAGCTGCTTGTTCATTTGGAAGAAAGATCATAAAATATACTTGATCCTGTTATCTTAGGCTCTCAGCATTGAACGAATCTAAATCTTTTACTATACTATACGAGATCTTAGTTGTTTTATATAATCATTGATTACTTTCCCTTTACCGATTACATTCTCACCTTGTAGTGATGTGTTTCTTGGGAATGATCGATGATTTTTAGTTGTTTTGTAGGCCTCCGAGAGAGTTGCCACTGTAGCTTGTGCAGCAGAATATGCAACCTCTGATCCAACCAAAACTGACAGAAAAACAGCCTGCAAATTTGAATAAGACACGTTACACAGTTAAATAAAGATTCTAAAGAAATTATTTTGTGAAGCACATAGGCAATTCAATACTGGCAGAAAAGTAATAAATGTTATTTAAGTTAATCATCATCCCCCTCCTTCACAAGCTCCCTCCCCTAGCCATAACCCTCCATATACTCCAATAGTTCACCAGGAACACCAAGATCATCATCTTCTCCATATGTACCAACACCAATTTCTCAACCACCTTATCATACTCCAACTCCACCACAAGCTCCTTCCCCTGCTCATAACAACCATGACCTAATTCTCCATATGTTTCATCACCAATTTCTCAAGCTCCTTCGCCTGCTACCCACAACAACCATCACCCAAACCCTCTAAAAACACCATCACCACTTTCCTACCCTCCCTATAGTGCTGCTGCTCCAACACCAACATCATCACAACCACCATACAATACTTCCCCTGTTTAATATAAGAAACTATTTATTTGTACTTAGAGAAAAACAAAAGATAAAAGAAAGAGTAACCAATGACTGAGACAATATAACAAACAAAAAGAGCGCAAAGCTGAATAACAAGCTTAGTGATAAATATAACAAACATAAGGCATAAGGAACAAATATAAAGTGAAATAATTCTCAAACAATTCAAATTCAAAGTAACAACAGGAATGCTATTTGCGTGACCTAAACTTGTCAATGGGATGAATATGTAAACAGGTGCTAAAATAGAGCAAAAAAAAAAAAGAACAGTAGAATCATCAATACCTGCAGAAGAATGCCAAAAACGAGAATCTCACAAAAAACACGAGCAGTGATAATCGAACAGTGACTGGCAGTGATGAATGCGAGCAGAGAGGATCGAAGCTCGACGAAAAGAGAAGTAGGGATTGAAGCTCAACAAGCAGATGATCGAATCTCAATGAGTAGAGAATCGAAGCTCAACGAGGAGAGAAGCAAAGGATTGAAGCACATTGACGAGCAGAGAAGATCGAAGCACATTCACGAGAAGAAAAAATCGAAGCTCATTAGCGAGCAGAGATTGAGATCGAAGCTCAATAAAGAAATGCGCGTCATCATTGAATGGATTGAAGAACAACAGAGGAACGAAACATTTGGAATGGATCGAGGATTTTGTGATTTTGTTAGGGTTGTGGTTTTAGGAACGTAACATTTTGGAATAGATTGGGGTTTTCTTCTCCCTCTTTTTCTCTTTCTCTGCACAATATAATTTATTTTTGTTTTTTAAAAAATATTAAAAAATTTTAAGCAACACTTTAAACGTGAAGTCTAAAATAAATCTAAAGGCAACTTTTAAAAAAATTAATATATTATTTTTATAATAGTTATTTTTGTATATTTAATATAGTAATATTTGATAAGTGTAATATATAAATATTATAAATGTTGTTTGTTTAATTTATTAAAGCAACGTTTTTATATGTTTTTTAAATTGATCAAAAATAACACTTATTAATAAGGTGTTGTATTAGCTTTATTTTTTTGCAATAAATTTTAAGTGATGCTTTTAACCACTTTAGACAATACTTTTTAAGGGTTATTTATTACACATGTTGCAATAGCTCAAAAATGTTGTAGTGCACCATTGGAGTAGTTCCACCTTTTAAGGTGGATAACCGTCCCTTTATCTTAGGGAGGTTACGATATGGCTCCTAGAAGTGGATTGAGAGATTTTAGGGGCAGTTATTATATGCCAGCTAATCTCTGCTTTCGACTTCGTTAGGGCAAGTTGTGGGGAGCACCGACTACTTAGAGGAAGGTCGGTATATTGTGAGGCTCAACCTTGTGGGTTGGGCCTGTCGTTTGGACCTGGACCTTAGCGTTAGGCCAGGGTATGGACAGTGCCCCTACTCGAGCCCAATTCCTTTTAAGAGTTGGGGTCGAGTATTATAACTCGGGACCATAGCCGACCTGATAGGGAACCGACGTGATTTTTCAGAACCAACATATTTTTGAAAGCTTTCAACAGTCGCGTCTAATCAAACGTCGCGTCTCTTAGAGGTTTGAGTATTTATACGCGGGGGCGGTTACCTTGGTAACGGTGCAACTTCTTAAATGGTTGCGTCGTTTTACCTTTATGCCCCTAACGTACTTATAAATACTTTTCCCTCTCTTTCCTTGTTTCGTTTTTGAAAACTTTCTCACTTACATACTCTGTTCCGAAAAGAAAGTTTCCTTTTTCTTTGATCAACTGCTGTAGCACCTCCGACCCTTCGAAAGTAAAGGTCAGTTTTTTTTCTCTTTTTGTTTCTTCTTCTTCTTCTCTTTTATGACTATTTTTATTTGCATGTTTTTTATTTGAGAGGAGTGTTAGTCGTAGACTTTAGTGATTCTGTTTTGTCAAGGATCTAACCCCAGGCCCCTTAGAGACCCTGTTTTTGATCCTTTTTTCTTTTTTCCTTTGTAGGTTTTGGGATCTTTTTCTTTTTTAGAAAAAAGATGTCTTTTGTAGAATTCCTCGCTCGATGGGTAGATGTTACTGTTCTTGGGGAAGAACCCCTTGTGGATACTGACTATGTTACCGATCTTCGTCGCACCATAGGATTTGTGCTTCTAATGGGGATGAGTCGAGATATGAACTGATAGCCCCGGGTTCGGAAGACCGGGTTTATTTTGGAAGAGCTTCTACGGAAGACCCTCATTTTATTTTTATGTATGAGAGTTTTTTCATCCGTTTGGGCGTTCTTCTTCCTTTTTCTGATTTTGAGATAGCCGTTTTATCTCATTGCCGGATAGCCCCTACCCAGCTTCACCCCAACTCTTGGGGTTTTTTGAAAATTTATCAATTTATCAGCCATGCCCTGAATTTTCCGACTTTTTTGAGGATTTTCTTTTTTCTTTTTCACATGACCAAGCCCTTTAGTGGGCAAAATAACAAACAGAAATGGGTTTCTTTCCGGGCCATACAAGGCCGGTGAGTTTTTACCCTTTTTTATGAATCCTTTCATGGCTTTAAAGACTTCTTTTTCAAAGTGCAAGATGTAGAGGGTCACCACCCTTTTTTCCTGGATCAAAATTCTTCTCCTCGCTTTTTCCTGTACTGGTTAGAGGCCTCTCCTTGTGAGAAATATAGTTTAGATGATTTGGATGAGGTGGAGGCGGCCATCATTGGGTTCCTCCGAGAAGTTTGGGAGAGAGCCCCTTATCTGGATACCAAGAAGTTCCTCCAGGGGTCTCCGACCTTTGTGCAGGCCCAATTAGGTAGTGTCATATTTGTTCGTTGGATTTTTTAACTTTCTGAGTTGTTTTCTCCGATTTATTTATTGACTTTTTTACCTAATGGCTTTTGCAGAGATGGCGAAGAAGAATTCGAAGGAGTCTTACCAGAGGGTTCAGGCGGCCAAAGCGAGATCCCGCGCCAGAGTTGGTGGTTCCAGGGCCACTGGTCCCTCTCTTCCTTTTCCTCCCCCTTCTTCTCACAACTTGGGGACCCCTGCTCGACCTATTGTTATTTCTTCCTCAGCCTCTTCTCTGCCGCCCCCTTCTTCCCGACCTTCTCCTGAGCCAGAAAAGAAGAAGCGCAAGACTTTAGAGTCTGGCTTTCCTTTTGAAGGTAAGGCCAAGGCGGATGCACCTCAATTTATCCGGGAGCATATCTATCCTTATACTTGTATAAGTATGGATGATGCTTCTCTTCAAAACCACCTTACTATTCTGGCTCAGGAGAGTATCAGGGTGGTGGGGCTGTGCACCAAGTTTCTTGATATTTTTTAGAAGACTCCCCTCAGCTCTTTGGGTTCATCCTTAAGAGTTGAAGAGCTAGAGGGGAGGATTCTTTTGTATCAGGAGGCTGAGAAGAGCCTAAAGGAGGAGGTCGCCAAGCTGAGAGAGGAGAGGGATAATCTCCGGAAGGAGGGGGAGAAGTTGATGGGCCGATGCTCTATGGCGGAGGGTCTACGGGAGAAGGCGAGGCAAAGCTACTCGAGCTTGTTCCAGGACCTTGTGGAGGTAAAAAAAGATCTAGTAAGAGCTCGGGACACCTATGCGGAAATGGAGAACTCCATTGCCGAGGGATCCGAGGAGGCGTGGAGGGTTTTTAAGGAGCAGGTCGGGGTTATTGCTCCCGACCTGGATCTCTCCTCTTTGGATCCTGATAAGGTTGTAATCAATGGGGCCATTGTATCTCCTCCCCGACCTGTGTCTGAATCCGAGTTGAAGACTCGGGGCCAGAGAATCATAGAGTCCCCTCCCCGACCAGATGATGCTCCGAGTTCTTCTAAGGCTCCTGAGACTTTCCCTCCATCTCCTATGGATGTTTCTCTCCCTGACTCTGGTGGTGCTCCGACTACTCTTCCGGGTTCCGTTGGTGACGCCCTTCTAATTTGAAAAAATTATCTTTGGCTATATGGGGGCCCGGCCTGTGGGTCCCCCCTTTTTAAACTATTTATTTTCATGTTGTGGTGGTATGTTGTTGACACTTTCTTGGCCTTTTATGGCTGTAAACAAAATATTTAGAAATACCCTTTTTTGAACAAGGGTTTAAGTTATTTTTGTTGGTTGTGTGCATGATTTTTCTGCTTTAGGTTTCGAAAAACCCTTTTTTGATCTTTTTGTTTTGAAAAATCTTTTCTTGGCTGGCTGTCCCTTCTTCTAAGTTTTTCTCGAATTTTCCTTGAAGGCTTGGGACAGTCTTTAGTGCTTTCTATAGGTTTTCATATCTCTTTTCGATATTCCTTATACTCAATTTTTTGATATATTGAGTTTTTATAAATTAGATTATTTTTGCGATGCGCTTCTTTGTTCCTCGGAATTTCTGACTTGTTAGTCAGTTAATTTCTCAGTTTATTCATGATCGACTTTTATAACCTATTTACACCAACTTGTACCTCGTCGTTTTATCCTGACGACCATCTAGGTCGGTTCATGGAATTTTCACGCTTTCATAGAAAGAAAGAAAAGCGAGAAGGAATTTATAAGAGATATTTGTAAAAGATCTTTATTTATTTGCAAAGGTACTTTATCGCTACTAAGGGTTTTGGGCTATTTATAACCCCTTAGTCTCTACTGTGATGCCTCGTTAAAAATCCTTTTTCAGAAAAAAACCCTTTTATTTTGGGAAAAAATCATGAAGTTGGGAAAAGAGTACATCAGGGAGTAGAGTTTGCTTTTAACTGTAGTACATTTTCATATTACAGGCATGCCACGACCTAGGTAGCTCGGTGCCGTTTAAGTCGGTCACCTTGTAATAACCTTTTCCTAAGACCTCACTAATCTTGTATGGTCCCTTCCAATTAGCAGCGAGTTTTCCTTCCCCAAACTTGTTGACTCCTATGTCGTTCCTGATTAAAACCAAGTCGTCTGGGGCGAAGCTCCTTTGAATGACTTTTTGGTTGTATCTGTTCGTCATCCTTTGTTTCAATGCTACTTCGCTAATATGGGCTCGTTCTCGAACTTCAGGGAGTAGCTCAAGTTCTTCTTTGTGTCCCTTTATGTTTTCAACCTCGTCGTAGAAGTTCACCCTTGGGCTTTGCTTGTTGATTTCAATCAGTATCATGGCTTCTATGCCATAAGCAAGTCAAAAGGGTGTTTCTCCTATGGCAGACTGAGGTGTGGTCCGATAAGCCCAAAGTACTTGTGGGAGTTCCTCGGCCCAGGCTCCCTTTGCGTCCTGTAACCTTTTCTTCAACCCTGCCAGTATGACCTTGTTTGCTGCCTCGGCTTGTCCATTTGCTTGTGGATGTTCCACCGATGTAAACTAATGTTTGATTTTCATGCTGGCTACCATGTTTTTGAAGGTTGAGTCGGTGAACTGAGTGCCATTATCGGTGGTGATGGAGTGGGGTACCCCATACCTGGTGATAATGTTTTTGTAGAGAAACTTCCGACTTCTCTGAGCGGTGATGGTGTCCAATGGTTCTGCTTCTATCCACTTTGTGAAGTAATCCACTCCCACTATTAGATATTTTACTTGCCCCGACGCTTGTGGGAATGGTCCTAGCAAGTCCAATCCCCACTTTGCGAAAGGCCATGGGGAAGTTATACTAATGAGTTCCTCAGGAGGGGCTACATGGAAGTTTGCATGCATTTGGCATGGCTGGCACTTTTTCACAAATTTCGTGGAATCTTTTGGTAAGGTCAGCCAGTAGAATCCAGCTCGGATTACCTTTCTAGCTAACGACCTTTGCTCCAAGATGGTTCCCACATATTCCATTGTGCACCTCCTCTAGCACCTCAGTTGTCTTTGAGGTCGGGACGCACTTTAGTAGCGGTGTTGATATCCCCTTTTTATAGAGGATATTTTTCACCAGCGTGTAGTTTTGTGCTTTCCTCCGGATTTTCTTGGCCTCTTTTTCTTCTTTGGGGAGAATGTCAAATTTCAGGTATTCGATTAAGGGCTTCATCCACCCGAGGTCTAACCCGGTGATTTCAAAGATGTTTTGAACAGCCTCCGTTTTGGCCACAGAGGGTTCAGGGAGAGTTTCTTGGATCAGGCTTCTGTTGTTCCCTCCTGGTTTGGTACTTGCTAGCTTGGAGAGGGCATCTGCTCTACTGTTGAGGTCCCAAGTTATATGCTTTACCTCGGTCTCCTCAAAGCGCCTAAGGTGCTCCAAGGTTTTGTCCAAGTACTTTTTCATGTTGGGATCTTTGGCCTGATACTCTCTATTTATTTGGGAGGTCACAACCTGAGAGTCACTGAATATCATTACTTTGGTTGCACCGACTTCTTCTGTCAGCTTTAACCCTGCAATCAAGGCTTCATATTCTGCCTGATTGTTGGAAGCTGAAAACTCGAACTTGAGGGAAACTTCAATTTGCGTTCCCCCTTCGCTGACCAATATTATGCCTGTCCCGCTTCCAACTTTATTGGAGGACCCATCTACATATAACTCCCATGTAGTGGATTTCTCCTCTTGATCTCCCGTGTATTCCACTAGGAAGTCGGTGAGGCATTGAGCTTTTATTGCCCATTGAACCATTCTGCCCGCAATGTCCATCTTTTGGAGGACCTGCTTCATGGGCTGGTTCGTTTGGACTTTTATTGTGTGCGCTTGGAAATATGGCCGTAATCGGCAGGAGGCTACTACTAAGGAGTATGCAAACTTTTCAAGTTTTTGATACTTTAGTTCTGGGCCTTGTAGAACTTTGCTGGTGAAGTACACAGGATGCTGTCCGACCTTATCTTCCCGTATTAGAGCTGATGCTATAGCTCTGTCTGTTACTGACAGGTATAGGACAAGCTCTTCCCCGACCACGGGTCGGGTCAGGATTGGGGGCTGGCTTAAGAACTTTTCGAACTTCTGGAAAGCTTCTTCGCATTCCGGAGTCCATTCAAACTGACATCCTTTTCTTAGTAGGGAGAATAGTGGAAGGGATCTTAGTGCCGATCCCGCCAGGAATCTGGAAAGGGCGGCAAGCCTTACATTTAATTGTTGGACCTCCTTTAGACAAGTCGGACTTTTCATTTCTAGGATAGCTTTGCACTTATCAGGGTTTGCTTCGATTCCCCTTTGTGTTAGCATGAACCCTAGAAACTTTTCCGCATCTACCGCGAAGGTACATTTCGTGGGATTTAGTCTCATCCCATGTAACCCTACGGTGCTGAAAACTTGCGAGAGATCTGTCAAGAGGTCGGTTTCCTCCTTAGTTTTCACCAGCATATCATCTACGTAGACCTCCATTAAATTCCCAAGATGGGGAGCGAACACTTTATTCATCAACCTTTGATATGTAGCCCCAGCATTTTTTAATCCAAATGGCATCACCACATAGCAGTAGTTTGCTCTAAGTGTGATGAATGAAGTTTTTTCCTCATCCGGCTTGTACATCGGGATTTGGTTGTATCCCGAGTAAGCACTCATAAATGACAAGTACTGATACCCTGAGCTTGCATCTACTAGAGTGTCAATACTGGGAAGTGGATATGGGTCTTTGGGGCACGCTTTGTTCAGGTCGGTGTAGTCGACGCACATCCTCCACTTGCCGTTTTACTTTTTGACTAGCACTACATTTGCTAGCCATGCTGGGTACTTGACCTCTCGGATGAAGTCAGCCTCCAAGAGGGTTTGCACTTGCTCCTCCACCACCTGAGCTCGTTCTGCTCCGAACTTGTGCCTGCGCTGTTGTACGGGTCGTGATCCGGAGTGTACTGAAAGCTTGTGGGACATGAGCTGAGGGTCTATCCCTGGCATGTCGGAAGCTTTCTAAGCAAAGAGGTCGGAATTATCTCGCAGGAGCTTTATCAGCCTTTGTTTCAAATCTCCGTCTAGGCTGGCCCCTATGTTGGTATTTTTTCCTTCCTCTTTTCCGATTTGAACCTCTTCGGTTCTTCCACCCGGCTGCGGCCGCAGCTCTTCCTTAGCTTTTATTCCCCCGAGCTCTATGGTGTGAACTTCCTTGCTCTTTCCTCGGAGGTTTAAGCTTTCATTGTAGCATTTTCTTGCCAACTTCTGGTCTCCTCGTACTGTCGCTATTCCCCTAGCTGTTGGGAATTTCATGCAAAGGTGAGGGGTTGACACCACCGCTCTGAGCCGATTTAGTGTAGTCCTGCCGATCAAGGCGTTATACGCCGATCCGACATTGATGACGATAAAGTCGATGCTCAGAGTTTTGGAATTTTCCCCCTTTCCGAAGGTCGTGTGGAGGGGGATGTATCCCAGTGGCTTAATTGGCATGTCTCCTAGCCCATACAGGGTGTTCGGGTAAGCTTTTAGCTCCCTTTCATCCAACCGTAATTTGTCGAATGCAGGCTTAAAGAGGATGTCTGCCAAACTCCCTTGGTCCACCAAGGTTCTGTGGAGGTTGGCATTCGCCAAGATCATGGTTATCACCACCGGATCGTCATGCCCGGGCATGATCCCCTGCACGTCCTCTTTGGTGAACGAGATGGTTGGGAGGTCGGGAGACTCGTTTCCGACTTGATGAACTTGCTTTAGATGTCTTTTACGAGATGACTTAGTGAGCCCCCCTCCCGCGAATCCTCCGGAGACCGTATGTATGTGTCTCTCGGGGGTTTGTGGTGGTGGGTCTCTTCTGTCCTCATCATCTCTCTTTCTTTTTCCATGATTGTCCGACCTTTCCATGAGATATCTATCAAGTCGGCCTTCCCTGACCAACCTTTCTATCACATTTTTAAGGTCGTAGCAATCATTTTTTGAGTGGCCATACATCTTATGGTACTCACAGTAGTCACCGCGACTTCCTCCCTTTTTGTTTTTGATGGGTCTAGGGGGCGGCAATCTTTCGGTATTACAGATTTCTCTGTATACGTCTACTAGGGAGACTTTTAGAGGAGTATAGGAGTGATACCTACTCGGCCTGTCGGGACCGACCTCCTCTTTTTTCTTGGGCTCCCTTTCTTTCTCTTTTGCTGAGTAAGGGGGCCCCTGTCGCCAGCTTGGCTCCCGTAATCTGGCATTTTCCTCCATGTTGATGTACTTTTCTGCTCTCTCTTGTACATTACTCAAAGAGGTGGGGTGCCTTTTTTATATGGACTGAGAGAAGGGGCCCTCTCTAAGTCCATTTACTAGCTCCATGATAACTGCCTCGGTGGGCAGGTCTTGAATCTCCAAGCACCCTTTGTTGAACCTTTTCATGTAGTCTCGTAGAGGTTCTCCGACTTCCTGTTTGACTCCCAGGAGACTCGGTGCGTGCTTTACTTTATCCTTCTGGATGGAGAATCTCATCAAGAACTTTCTCGAGAGGTCCTCAAAGCTGGTAACTGACCTTGGGGGAAGGCTATCGAACCATTTCATCGCTGCTTTCGACAGGGTGGTCGGGAAAGCTTTGCAGCGAGTCGCATCAGAAGCATCAGCCAGATACATCCGACTTTTGAAATTGCTTAAATGATGCTTCGGATCTGTGGTTCCGTCATAGGGGGTTCATATCAGGGCTTTTAAAGTTCCTTGGAATTTTTGCCCTCATTATATCCTCACTGAACAGGTCTTCTCCCTCCAGGGGCGACTCTTCTCTGTCGCCACGGGAGTTTCGACTTCTAAGGAAAGATTCGAGCTTCAAGAGTTTTTCTTCCAACTCTTTTCATCGCTCTATCTCTTCCCTGAGATTTCGCTCTGCCTCTCGTTGTCATTCTAATTCTTGTTCCAGTTGTTCCAAACGACCTTGGTGACCGTGGACCAGCCCCATCAGCTCGGTTGCATGAGGCGACCCTTCCTTTCCGGACTCTCGTCCTTTTGAGGAATTTACCTTTGGGTTCTTAAGCTCAGAGGTGCCTTCTCTATGCTGGTCGTTGGTTCCTTGGTGAAGGGTCAGCTCCGCGTCATGGTTTCCGGTATCTGGATTTCCTTGTTCGGAATCAAATGCTGTATGACCATCTTCTGGTGAGTTGTCCGCCATTACTGGTTGATCTCTTGGGTCCCCAGCAACGGCGCCAATGTTACATTGGGTAACCGGAGATTAATGGGCTGGACTCGGTAGGTTGGCCCAATCGTCTGAGAAGGGAAGCCTTCGAGCGGGTTCGCGCCTCTATGGCCTCTGTCCGACTTGTGAGTGTTAGAGAATGGGGGGTGGTACCTGCAAAGACACTCCGATGCCTAAGTCAACAAGGGTGTGAGCAGGTCTAAAGAGTATTGGGACTTAGAAATACCTGAGGGGTGTCAGTATATTTATAGTGGTGAACCAATAACCACCGTTGGAGTAGTTCCACCTTTTAAGGTGGATAACCGTCCCTTTATCTTATGGAGGTTACGATATGACTCCTGGAAGTGGATTGAGAGATTTTAGGGGCAGTTATTATCTGCCAGCTAATCTCTGCTTCTGACTTCGTTAGGGCAAGTCGTGGGGAGCACCGACTTCTTAGAGAAAGGTCGGTATATTGTGAGGCTCAACCTTGTGGGTAGGGCCTGTCGTTTGGACCTGTGCCTTAGCGTTGGGCCAGGGTATAAACAGTAAGAATGTAATAAGAGTGGGTATATAGTAATTGGATGAATAATGGTTGTGTCACTAACTCCCCGACTATCGCTCAGATTCAATACCAACTGTCCTCCACTCAGTTTCATCCAACGGTCAAGCTAAGCTTTCCCTTCGCCTTACACGTGGCATTACATTATTATTTATGTTTTTCCTTTCCTAAGGACAAAGGAGTAAGGACTTTGAATCCGCTATCCTATCACAAAGGAGTTTTAAGCAAATCCCGAACGCAGTTATTAGTTGGAGACCCATTTAATGTGTGTTTGGATTACAGTTTACAAACAAAAGTTTATATAAAATTGATTTTATAAAATTAATTTTGATAAAAAATAAGTTGGTATTAATATAGTTTATGTTTGGTAATTTTTATTCAAAATAGATTATAGTAAACTAAATATTGTTTGAATTACATTATTCAAAATCACTTTTAAATGAAAAATTATTAAAAAGACATAAATTTAAATAATTATTTTATGTTATTTTATAATTTTATCTTAAATATTTAAATAAATTTTAATATTTTTTTAGTATTTTCAGTATTCTTTAGTACTCTAATAAGATTAATAGAATCATAATACAAAGTAAAAAAATATTCCATACAAAAAAATAACAATAACAGTAAAAAAACTCATAAAAAAATAAAAAATTTTATAAAAAATAATAGTATACATAAACATAAGAGAGCATTAGAAAAAAATATTATAAAAAAACAATAAACATATGAATATGAAGGACATAATTGGTACATAAAATATAAAGTTCAATCCAACGTAAAAAGATCGGAAAAGCTAGAATTTTTAGCTTTTGGTAAATCAGTGTTGAAGACAGAAATCACTCCTGTGTTTACAGGATAAAAATGTTGCCAAACATAAAAATGAAGCGTTCAAAAAACTCAAATGGCTTCTCTCTTCTCCAACGCAAATCCAAACTCACCCTTAAACGGTTAAATTCAAGGTTTGTTGTGTGTCAATTACTCAATCTCAATAATATTAATGTTGTCTTCGCATATACACTTTATCTCCTGCTTCGTTATGTGCTTCTTTTATGTCATTTTGAATTTGGCAGTTTTTTTGCTTTGGTCCTGCTTAAATAGAAACTATAATTGTACTGTATCATTTTTGTACACTAAATTTATTACTTTCAGATTGTAGTTTCCGTTCTTCTTTATATGTCTCATCTATTTTATTTTTACTTGAAGTTACTGTCTCAATTAGACAATAATTTAACTGTATAAATACTATTGTCAATGATTAGTTTTTTATCTGTTGATTATTCACATATATTTATACTTTGGTCTAACAAATAAGATTAGGTCCAACGAAGATAAAAGACCTAATCTATAAAGAAAGTCTTCAACCTATACTCAATTATTTTGAAGAGGCCGGATATCGCAAAGGAGCCAAACTTATATTTTTTGCTTAAAAATAGTTTTGCATGGACTCCGAATTTAAATATGGTTTGATTGGAGTCAGGAGACGAGAAAAATCTTTTTAGATTCGGAGTCCATGTAAAAATCTTTTTCAAGCAAAGAAAAATACAAGTCCATCTCTACTTGCCTAAACAAATAATTGTCTCCAAAAATTTCTCCCACTATCTCTATCTTTTCTAAAAGGTAGATTTATTTAGACTCCCAAGATAAAGGGAATGATTAATCCACTAATAAAGGTGAAATTACTCGAACAAAAGTGGTTAACATTCTACTATAAATATCATGATACTCTTTAGGTATAAGGTACGTTCTAATATACTCAAAACCTGCTAAAAATCCTTGCTAACTTAAACATCAGAGTCTCTTGCAAGTACCACCCCACCTCTTCACGAGGAACTCGGACAGCAGCACCTCGACACTAGTACAAGTCGAACGCTGTCTCAGAAAGAGTTTGAACCTCATGTCCAGACCCAAATCAACGTTTCAGTAACCCTCATATATTTTGTTTATTAAAGCAAATTTGCAGTAGTTTGTTATGTTTGAATTTACAATTACAATTACAATTGAGACAGACACATTAAGTCCTGTAATATTTCTTTGATTGCCTGAATGTGAATCATATCTTCTCTTCTGTGCATGTTGTTTTATTGATAAAAAAAATATCTTTATGCTTTTATGAACATTATTGACATGAGTTTCCTTTTCTCTTCTTTTAACTGCCATGTTGTCTAACAATGTTCTTGTAGGTGAAATTTCATATCTACTCTTATATCCACAACTATTCTATTCTACTATGGACAGCAAAATCACATGTGAGACGTGCACAAAGACCAACCTTATGAATAGATTGTCCCCGACTATTAAAGTTGGAGAAGCCACAGTAGTGTTTAATTAATATGCTCATGATTTCATCATACCTATATTTTGCCATTAAATTTGTGTTTGCTTTTTTATGTAACCTTTCTTCAAACTTGTAAGATTAGAGGACTGATAGCTGCATAGCACTTAGAAGCACCAATGTACTTAGAGTCTTACAACAATTCTAATGGAGTATTTTTAGAGTGTTAAATATGATATGTACTTATGTATATAAAATGAATTGGTTTTAAATTTCGATTAATGAAATGAATCTGATCTCATTTTATACAAGTGATTTCCCTTTTGTTAAAAATAATTAAATTTTCTTACTTTATATAAAAAATGAATTGAAACTAAAGATATAAGTGATAAATCTCTTATTTAGTCTCAAATAACCATTTATAACATACAATTCTAAAAATATTAATGTGCCTTTTGGTGAAATTTAAAATAAAATTGAACTGAAAATAACTTTCGAGATGCTTTAATCATCATTATGGTTGACTTCCCATGCTTCATTTTTGTCATCTGCTCCTGAAAAATCCCTCTTCTCAAAAAGAAAACATAATCTGAGTCATCGTTTATTGAATCCCCATGGACTCTGCTGTTAATTGAATACTACAGTGAGTCATTTTATACTATGTTACAAAGCAATTTCCTCCATTTTTATTTATTACTTACGTATTTCAATTCATACTTTAATACATCTAAATAGGGTTAATATTCAAATTCGTCCTTGAAAGATCACACGTTTTCCATTTTCGTCCATAAATAATTTTTTTAATCAAATTAGTCCCTGAATGAATTTTTTTAAATCACGTTCGTCCTTCCGTTAACCCTTCACATTGCCGTTAAGAATCTACTGACCTGGAACGTGAGGTGGCAATACGAATAACACCTGACATTGTGTGTGTATTGCTGAGGAGATATATTTAGGGTTATATATCAATTTAGTCCCTAATTCTCAAATAAATAAACCCTAATTTCCTTCTTTCCAAGAAAATGAATGCATTGCTTGAGTGTTGTTGCAGATCCAACAGCTATTGAGGGAGGTGAAAATCAATTTCGCCGCCATGATGGAGAGAAAAAGTGGAGATCCCGATAGTGGGTTGCCGTCACACTCACATAGTAACTATGCTTCGAGCTCGTCCATGCGAAGAAGAAAGAAAAACAATGATGAAACCTGTTTTTACGGTTTAAAAACTTTTATTAAGAAATCTAGGACATCACAAAATCCAGATAGGTTGTTTCATACTTGTCCAAGATATCAGGTGAGTTTAATTTTGTATGAATGATAGCATCATCTTGGCTTTCGCTCTTTATGTGAGATTAACAATTTTATTCAATGTTTTCAGAAAGGGAGCCACTGCAATTTTTTTAAATGGGTTGAGAAAAATGAACATGTAGTTGTAGCAGAAGGTCCAAAGAAAGTCCCAAAAACTGATGTAGAACTGGAGATTGATTATGAAGATTGAAAGATTAAATTAGCATGGAGAAAGGTAGTTTAGAAGCAGAAGTCAAAGTACTCAGAGTGTTAATATGTTTCATTTTCACTGGTCTGATAATGGTCATCTTAGTAGGAGTTTTACTTTGCATGTCATATATGTACAAGTAGGAGACAGTGAATGTGATATGGTGGTGTGATTTAGGTTGCTGACTTTACTTTGCTGGAATTTTTGTTTCTAGTTATTATGGTTAAACTATTATAAACTGACAGAAGAGTTTATAAATGGCAACTTGAATTTTGAGTATACCTATGAAGGAAATATATTTATGCATCACTTACTAAAGAAGTAAAGGGTAAATCAGAGACATAAGAAGATAATAAAGTTTCTAAAATTTCTTAATATAAAGTCTTAATATAAAGTTGCTAACATTGTGTTTGTCACCACAAAAGATAGTAAAGTTCTTAAAAGTGAATAAGATAGTGTTTATCAAGGCCTTACAAAACAGTGAACAAGATAATGTTTATCACCATGATAACTATCTTAATCTATAGCCTTATAAAAAAAGCATATGTTCCAATAATGGTTTTTAGATAGCACTATCTTTCTTCCTTGGACGTTTGAACCTTGGAGTCGGCACAAAGGTCATGAGATTTGCAAGCTTTTGGGTTGTCGCAGCACTAGATCCTTTGATTATTCCAGCATAATATAAAATTGTTGCAGTTGTTGCAGCATGTTAGGGAGGGACAACCCTTTTTCCTCTTCCCTTGGAGACCTGAAGCTTGGATGGTTTTCCTCTCACTTTAGCCTGCATGACACATGGAGTAAATCTATTAATAGACAATCACAGATTCAGGTATATGAAAATGAAAATAAAGTAACTAATCAAACCGCTATAGCTTCAGTGGGTGGTGATGGTTATGTCTCTTGGGTGGCTAGGATTTCTTCTAGTTGGTCCACTACTATCTGTGGTGCTGCATTCGATTGTAATGGTGGTAGAGAAATAGACACTGGAACAGGGTTAACTGGGACAACATGAGCAGCATCATTTGGGAGTTCATTTGGTGCTTCTGTGTTAGGATCAACAACCGCAAGCTACAACAACATTAACCTTGCTTCTTCTTTAGTATCAACTTGTTTCTTCAGTTTGCATGCTTTTTTGTTGTGTCCAACTTTACCACAAAACATGCATCGTATGGGGTTATATTTTCTCTTCATTCTTGTCTTGGAACCAGAGCCTCCTTCATCTTTGTCTTTTCTTCTATTCTTTGGGGGTCTACCTAATTTGGGCTTTATTGGAGGTGAGACTGGTGCAGGTGAATCTGTTTTTTCTCATAAGTCATGGCTCTTGATTGGATTAACATGAAAAAATATATTTTTATGTATAATTCCATGGTTAATTACTCATGACAGTACTACTTAACTCTCTTATCATTCTTATCTTGTATGGCTGATATGGCATACATACAAGGCATACCTGTTCATGCCTTTATATTTTCAGACCAAGTTGCATTATTAATATAGTACATTTACATAAAGATTGAGAAAATATACCTGTCAATTACCAGAAGCTACATGTATAAGTACACTTTCCTAAGTCCACAACCATTGTACTTGGCTAGCATTGTACCTCGTATAGGTTCTCATTCTGATCACCACTCCATTGTGGAAACCAATGCTCAGAAAGCTTTGTCATAGCCTCAAGTTTGCTTTGTTGCACTGGAGGCAGAATTTTCTGGTAGTTTACCAATTTCTGCCTATTATCGATGATGGTATTCATTATGATCCTCCTGACTTCCTCTGCCAATGTGAGAATAGGCTTTGCCCTGTCATGCTTTGTCTTTGCATTAAATGACTCACAAGTATTGTTACAAATAGTGTCCATTTCTGGCTCCTCATGAAAATGAGCTTTAGTCCAAGCTTTCTTTGGCCACTTATCCAAATAAGCCCATGCCTGTTCGTTTATCACATTGACTCTTTTCATGTTTCTATCAAAATCACTCACAATCTTTGATCTAGCATATTTTCACACTAACTCCTTCAGTCGTATATTCCCCTACTGCGTTGAGAAATTCTTCCAGAGATACCACACGCAAAATCGATGGTGAACTCTTGGCATTACTTCCTGCATGGCTGGGATTAATCCCTGGAAAAACAGTTTACAGTAAAAAGATATTGCATTAAATTAGTCCTCACAAGATATTTCATTAAATCAAATATGTCCTCACAAGATATTTCAATAAATCAAATTGGTCATTTAAAATCTTTTCGTAGATCAAATTGGTCTTTACCTTCTGCATATCTGAGATAAAGGCCCATCCATTTTCTTTGTAGTCACCAAGGTCGCTGTGTAGCAGTTTAAGAAACTATTGCCAGTTGTCTCTATTTTTGACATCCAAAATTTCATAAGCAATCACGAACACACGATTGTTGGCATCTTGGCCACAAGCAGTCAGCAACTGTCCTCCATGCAAGGTCTTCAGAAAGGCTCCGTCCAAACCAATCAATAGTCTACACCTGGCCTTAAATCCTTTCTTACACTCATCGAGACATACATAAAATATTCGAAACTGTGGAGGACTCTCAGGCATGGGAATGACACCAACTTGAACTGTTGAACCTGGGTTGGTGGTCCACAGTTGGTTAGTATAATCCCAAATAAGTGCATATTGTGCAACTTCATCTCCTTCCACTACTTTTCTTGCTGACTTTAAAGCCCTAGTAATGCATGTACTATTTAGCTTAATGTTGCACTTCCTCACAAATAAGTCATAAACCTCTTTATGCTTCATAGTTTGGTGCTTCCTAAGCTTAGGAACCAGCATATCCAACGTCCACTCCTGTGTTGCAGCCCTGTTCGTTCTCTTCCTAGCACATGTGTGTTCATCCACTAATGTCTTAATCTGCCATACCCCATTTTGCTTGTTACAGGCACAATACACAACATAGGGACATCCCTCTGACTTGCACACAGCCCTGGCTCTGATGTTGTCATTTTTGGTAAAAATGATATTTTTCCCCATTGTATGGTGTAATCCCTAATTGCATTCATAAAGTGGTGCTTTTACTTAAAAATCATGTTTACCTCAAGTTTGAGGTTTCCAAACTTTGCCTTTTCATTGTATGGTGGATACACAGCAGCTTCCTCTTCATCAGAGTCCAACACCTTATCCATATCTTTCGAGTGCCAGGAGTCATAATCAGATTCACCTTCAATTTTGGTTTTCTCTTCTGAGTCTGTCAATCCAAGTATAATAAAGTTCAGTACTCCAATCTACATGTGTGATATAAAATAACATGATTAAATATAAACTACATTAATTATGACTTACTAGAATCAGATGACTCATCCTCTTCAATATCTTCATAGCTAGAGTCATCAGTGTCAATAACCTTTTCAGTCCTTCTAGATGAAGCTGGTATGTGCTTCTCTCTAAAATCAATTTTCGTTGGCCCTTTACTGTTGAAGTCATCACTGTGACTGTCAATGTCACTGATATCTCCCAAGCCTTTAGTGGGTTTATACAGACTGTCCTCAGTACTCTCATATGAATCATGAAAGTCGCTATCACCCGGTGTATATTTCATCCGTTAACATTACATTACGTTGATACCTTCTTGTAAGCTAGCATGTAAAAAAATTCAAATTTTCAAGACTCCAACCATTAGTTAACATAGTAAAATTCACTTAGAAAAATATAACAAGAACCAACCCTTCTTCAAAATTAAAGCATAACCACAATCAATACTAAAGCATAACCACAATCAATACTAATATTGTCTAATAATACCAAATATTTAAATCAATACAAATAATACAATCTTATGTATTAGTCTAAAGTCTTATGCATTCTAAACATAATATATTAATTTATAGTCTTATAATGACTAATAACACAAAATATTAAGGTTTACAATAAAATTCCACATAAGAATAGTCATGATCTATCACTAATAACACAAAATATTAATTGTGTATGATGACCGGGCCACCGGACCGACTTCGGGTGACCCGAGCTATGACCCGGACCCGACCCGAAATAATGACCGGGTCTATTTTTGAGACCCGTACCCGACCCTAGACCCGATGAAATCACACCAAATTAGTCCCTAAAGTGTTCAGGACCGGGCCGGGCCGGGCCGGGTCTGTGCACCCCTAATTCTTATTTTGAGCATGTGACTTTTTTGAAGGATGATAGCCACTTCTTGATTTAACAGCAGCTTTCAAAGGATCAGTGCAAGGTTTTACAGGTTGGGAAAAACTTTTTGGTTGGTAATTGGGCTAGGATTTAGGCTTTTGTGTGGGCTGAGAATTGTACTTTTTAGTGGGCTGAGAATTGGGCTTATCATTGGGATTCTGTATGGGCTGGGAGGACCTTGTGTTGGGCTTCAAATAGTCTATTTTTTTGGTATGAGGATTGGGTCCAAAAGAGGTGGGACTAGCTTTGGCTTTATTTTTGGAAGTGGAGTGGAGAGTGTTAGTCTTCGATGGTTGTGAGTGGCTCTTTGTGGCCTGGGATGCAATTTTGGTAGCTTGCATTGCAGGCTGTGTGCTGGGCAGCTTTAACAAAGAGACATTCTTTTGTAGAATCACTTCATCATCCTCACTCATGCATTCCACCATGTGTGGCTCTGAAACTCCATGTTCAAAGAATATATTCATGACATTGTGATTCCTTCTACAAGTCTTGCACATTTTTAGTAGATCTTTATTAGTCTCCAACTTTCTCAGTCCACCCTCAAGCGACAGCCAAGGAATTTTTCACCAACATATGTCCTTCCAGCATGTCCCAGTTCTTTATAGTATCATTTAACAAAAAACACATCAAGAGTATCCCCATCAACCCCCATCAAAATTTCTGTATTATTTGGTTTGTAGATTCTACTTCCTTTCTCATCATTTTTAAAATTTTCACCATGATAAAATATGAATGTCATCGGAGGAGCCTCCATCTACATAATAGCAAACAACAATATTAAGAAAAAAAATTAATGTAGCAAGCCATCTAAGACTATTAATGCTTCCAAACCATATCAAAAATTAACATAGAACATGCATATCACTAACGCATCACCAACACAACAACTAAACCGGTAACCATTACTTCATTAACACAAACAACAGGTATTGTTTTTTGAAACCACAAAAACAGAGTCTTGACATTGTTACCTATATAACCGATCATAAACCAAATTCCGGGATGAAACCCTAAACCCTATGCACTAACAACTTCTTCACCATGACTCAATCATACAATGGGAAAACTAAGGGTTTATATAGTGTTACCAATTTGTTTTTACAAAATACAAAAACTTTACCTCTCACATCGAACGTAGAAACAATGTTGTGTCGTTGTCTTCAAGATTCCCACCATGCTTCAGAATTGACGCACGAACAATGCTCTACTACTACTCTAATGGTTGCAGACGACGGGGCGGTCTTCTTCGTCTTCGTGATGGGGAAATGGATCCTCTCCATTTTTTTAACACTTTAGAGAATAAAGTGTGATCTCTCACCTTTAATTCTATAAATGGGACCAAAAATAAATAGAAGAGAGAGAACAATGAAGGGTGAGATTAAACACTAGACACCATCTAGTTTTTTTTTTCACGGGAGAGGATCCACTCCTTCGTGATGGTAGTTTATGGGTTAGAGAAACAGAGAGTCACGGTGATAGTGAAGAAGGACAACTGAGGACTTGCTCAGGAGACAAAGGGCAAAATGTTTCACTCTCTACTTTCAAAATTGTGGCGTTTCACAACTTGCATACTCTTAGAGTGCAAAACGACGTCGTTTGGTAGGTTGTGCTGCCACCTCACATTCCAGGTCAGTAGATTCTTAACGGCAGCATTAACAGGTTAACGGAGGGATGAACCATTCAGGGACTAATTTGATTAAAAAATCATTTAGGGACGACAATGGAGAACGCATGATTTTTCAGAGACGAATTTAAATATTAATCCATTTGAATAGTATATTTATTAATATTTAAGATGGTATCTTAATACATAAAAAAAGGTCAAAAAATTAATGGCAAGTTGTATTTTTTAAAGAAATAAGTTCCTTATCATAAGGACAACTCGATTATATAGTCACACACAAACCCTTCGTATTCACAGGGATCAATAGAGGAGGGAGATTTTTAAGTAGAGTGTAGTTGTATGTACAAGTATTTTTGTAATCAAGTTTATTAAGTTGGTGTAAGTCGAGCAAAAAAAAAAAATATGTATATTCTTTCAACACTTTTCCTTCTCGGCATTTTTTGTAACGCAGACATTTTGTTGAAATATAGCACAAAAAATTTTACATATAACATAAATTTATTGATATGGCACACAAATTTGTGTTACAAATATATTTTGTTAGTTAGGTGAGTTAATATTCTAGATATGTAATTTTTAAAAAATTTGTGTGTTGTGCACATCAAATTTTTTATGTTATGCACTAAAATTTGTGTTATATACTAAAATTTATGTATTGTGTATATTTTATTAATTTAGTGTCAATGTTTTAAATATGTAATCCTTTAAAAATTTATGTGTTGTGAACCAATATTTACATCAAAATTGTTTTGCTCTAATTTTTTGAACATTTATAGAAAAAAAAAAGATGAAGACGACAAAAACAATGATTAATAAAGGATGCTGAAGATGACTAGATGAGGAAGAAAAAAGAAAAAAAAAATAAATCAGGTAACGAATCTACCGAAACCTGGTCATGAAACAGAACAGCAACCTGTCCATTTAAGCATATTTAAATCTTCAAGATAAAAACCACATAAACAACTTATTTTTACTGTCCCCAATGACAAGGTCTACAGATTTATGAAAACAAATCTTAAGATTCTGTACACATCCCAATATTTTGGGTCTTCAGTCGTGACATTCATACACAAATGATATCTAATCCCTCATTCCCGAATCTAAGCGGCTAAAGTTCTTTTTGAAAAAATTTACCCCCATCCCCACCTTTTTCTTTATACAATACAATTGATCCTCAAAAAGAATCTCATCCTTGTGGCCATGTCTTAATGTTACCCTCCACTCTCTGATACAGAACCCTGAATCTCGCTCCTGTCTGTGTCCGAATGATCCTTCTGGGATTCGATTTCCCAGTTATTTCCACAATTTCTTCGCTGCCTTCTATCCTGAGGATCCACACAAATAATTAAAATAAATGTCAGTCTGAAGCCACTCATCGCTTAAGTGCATGCGGCCTTTTACGATTCGACCAGAAACTGAGTGTAAAGAAGAGAAAAGATAAAGATTCTAAATCTTCATTCATAACAGAACTAGAGAAGTAGTTAGTTTGGTTTTATTTGGTGGTATCTTCTGTTTTGAGTGAGTCTTGGTGAAGGACAGTTATATATATCTTTATCTTGTGTATCTTCTGTAAGCTACTACTGTAACTTTAGAAGGGGATGAGTGTATTCGTTCTCTCTCTATTGTTTTTCAATTTCAGCTTCTGCCTTCTATTTTTTCTTTTATTACTTCTCTAATTCTGTTATGAATAAAGATTTAGCATTTTTATCTTTTCTCTCCTTTACACTGAGAACGTGAAGTAGGGCCAAACCAGAATCAACATGGAATCTGGTAGAAGCAATGAGAAGGGCTAATATATTTGTTTCGAGCATTAAGTATGGTATGTGGTATGATCAAACATCATGGTTCTGGAGTATGCTAATAACTTATCGATACAAGATCCTTTCACAGCAAAAATTTCAAGATAATTAAACAATTATATCCGCAGATTGTATTCAAAATTTTGTTAAGCTTGTGTAAAAGCAGAAAGAATCTGTTACAACAAAACGAAACTTGAAGAATTAGTGACTGAGTATGCATTCAAGAAAATAGAAGCCTGAGACAAAATGGATAAAAGCAAACCTCTCTGGGTAAAGGGTATTCCTCTGACTCGAGCATTCGTACGACTTGGCCCATCTTGGGTCTTTTGACATGATCTGGATCAACACATCTTAAAGCTGTTAAGAGAGCCCGTTTCAAAGCTCTGGTTGATGGCTTCACCTCAATGTTCGGGT
>NC_029780.3:21871739-21890891 GCF_000817695.3 Arachis duranensis | reverse complement strand
TTTTCAACCAGTCAACCAGATTAACCTGAAGACATTGCAGTTTATGGTATGTAAAATGCCACCAGTCAAAACTATTGATCAGAACTTGTCATGAATAACATGCAACTAAGAACACACATAACAATAAAAATAACACTAGTCATATGCATTCAACATTAACCAAATAGCACTGGAACAATGTACTGATACCCAAAAAGACAGAATAATGCATAAGAAATATGGAAATGATTCATCAATATTTAAACAAGTGCCGCCTCCGTGTTTGCCAGGATTGGAAGCTTGGAAGAGCACAATCATAATTTTCCTTTCGGAGGAAGGATGCTTAGTAGTACTAGCAATTCAAGTGAATGTGGAAAAGGAAAGAAAACTATACACAATTACTAGAGCTGTCAAGGACCGAGAATGTTATTGTTATACATGTACTTTAAGTTACTAACTGAATATTAAATTCTCTTGCTTTAGTAGTTAATTACTGAAAAGTGAACCATAATATCCCAATGTCTTGCTTTGATGGTGTTACATAAAATAACTACAGATATTTCTCAATCGGTTATGCATTAGACCATCAAAACAGCATGTACATCCGAAATGATTAGTTTTAGCTTCACTACAACATGATGCATTCCCAAATGATAAGGTAGCTGACTAGCTGGAATAAAGTGACAAAACATATGCTGTGTTGGAAACAATTTAAAGATGTGATAAATGGAAAATTTACTCACTTCCTGTGGTGGACGGCCATAGTCGACTGGATCTCTTCCAGTAATTGCTTCGAGCAGCACAACACCAAAACTATAAACATCACTCTTCTCATTTAAAAGGCCAGTATTTGCATATTCAGGAGCCACATATCTGCCAATTTTTTGCATCAAATGGAAAGAGGATTGTATAAGTTTCAATGTTCCTATTCTGAAAGTATAAGAAGTTAAGCACAGAAAAGAAAAAGACATTGCTCTAAAATGCTCACAATACTGACCCAAAGGTTCCCATAACTCTTGTTGTAACATGACTCTTCCCAGCACCCAGTAACTTGGCCAGGCCAAAATCAGAAACCTTGGCATTGAAGTCGTCATCAATTAATATGTTGCTCGACTTGATATCTCGGTGTACAACCTTTGGTTCAATTGCTTCATGCAAATAAGCAAGCCTGAAAACAAGTATATTGCTACAAATTAGGACTAGGAAAACCAAAAACTAAACTTAGCCTGAAGAAACATAGATGCAATGACTGACGCTTTAGCCGTTCCCAGAAGAATCTTGATACGCGCTTCCCAGGTTAGATATCCATGATGACGCATTGCTCCATGAAGCCATTGCTCTAAGTTTCCATTGTTAACATACTCGTACACTAATATCCTGAAAAGATACCAACAAGAGGTATAATTAAAAAAATTGAATGTAATCATGGTCCATTTAATGTAATTCTAAGACTACACTATAATTGAACCAGACGGGTACCTGTGAGTCCCCTCAATGCAATACCCCAAAAGACGAACTAAATTTTTATGTCGAACATGGCCAATAGCTTCAACTTCGACCCTAAATTCTTTCTCTGCTTGACCACTGACCAAAAAAGGAAAAAGGAAAATCAATAATTAAGTTTGGCAGAACTATCATGAATAAAAGAGGGGAAAAGCATTAATGTTGATTTGAAGTCATCAACATTGTCATGGAACTCACATGTTATTGAGTATCCTCTTAACTGCCACTGAAGTCCCATTTATCAACTGTCCCCTATAAACAACTCCATAGCCACCTTCACCAAGGACATTCTCCTTCGAAAACCGGTTTGTGGCAAGTTCAAGATCCCTCAATGTAAACCAGTGACCCCAACCCAAGTGAGAGAATTCTGGAAGGCCAGACAGAGGCGAAGGGGCTGTTATAGGATACGAAGAAGACGGATTGTATGCTGCTTTAAACGTGCCGGAGCTACCTTCTTCCCCTGACTGTGATCCATATCCATCTTTCTCCAAGTGATGAAATGAATCTGAGTGGCTGCCACTATCCCCATGCTTCATTTTCCCCACACCCAAGTGAACCATAACTTTGTCTGATTCTCTGTCACTGGACTTATCATGAATTGTGAGGAGTATTCCATCTCGCGGGACAAATCCATTCGCCGGCACTTGCTCAACCCTCACCTCCTTGATTTCCTTCGACACTGTAGGTATTTGACTAACAGGAACCTTGTTATCTCTATCCTTTTTAGACTTCTTCCTTGAACTAAGGCAAAATGAGAGCACACAAAGGATCACTATAATGAATAATCCAACCGCAATTCCAATTACTTCCCAAACCTTAATACCAAAAATTGGAGTTTTCTTGGACAATTCAACTTTCAGATCAGAACCCATGTCTTAGAAAAAGCCTTGATGCCTACAATATATGTAACAAAACAAACAAAATTTGGATAAGAAAGAAACATTAAACAAATCGCATCAGCTTTCAATTTTTTTCGTTTAGTAATAGGTAACATCATGCATATATCAGACCCCTGGAATCTTAATTGATGGATACCATTTAACTAAAAAGCAATGTGAGCAAGCATCATAATGCGTTACAACAACACAATTAGGCTAAAAAAGGAAACAGAATATTCAGCACTTACATCATAAACCAACTTGTGTTACTAGATATTATTACATAAGCATAAACATTCTAAGTAATACAAGCATTCAAACATAGTCTTTCTAACTCTTACCTATCTGTACGGACTCAGATTCACAAGGTCAAAACCACAAATCTCAGATCTCTGAAACCCCTTAACATGAGTCACCCCTTTTACACAAAGAGACCAAACCCAAAAATCTCAGATCTTTGACTATGGGTAACACACAACAAAGAACCCAAATCTACCCAGTTCTCAAAAAAGTAAACTTTTTATATGGAAAACAGCGAATGCTTCCTGGGTATGGCAAATGTGAGTGTAAATCTGAACTTTCAGCGGTGGTGGATGAGAATTGAGAAGAAGTAGAAGAAAAGGGATGTGAAGTAGAAGAAGTCAGTGGTAGGTTTTGAGCTTAAGCAAATACAATAGATGCATTGGAATTTTCTCAAAATTTTCTCCAATGCAGTTAAAGAAAGAAAGAGAGAATCATGCAAATGCAAAACTTGCAAAGAAATGAAGAAATGGTTTGCAAACTCTGCATCTGCATCTGCTAGTTGCTATTGGGATATTCCTCAGCTGTCTGTCAGGAACATGACTGATGATTATTGCCAATTATTTATTTTTTTGCACCCTTTTTATTTATTTTTGGATTTGATTGATGGTTAGCTTTGTAATATTAGTTACACTCTTGTTGTCCGATACCTTAACGAGTGCCTCATAAGTCATAAGTTCGGAACAGGGTCCTTACGTTACTCATTACTCGAACCCAACAAATTAAAATTTGACTTATAAATTTTTAACTTAAAAAAATAATAATAAAATTGATAATTAGGTTTTTGAACATGTCTTGCTTAAAATTTCGTTAGTTTTGTTTTTGTGATTTTTTCTGTTTATATTATACTTGCACGTTAATTAATATATCATCATTCACTTCTAAAATAGGAATAATAATGCGTGAGAATTATTTAAAGAAAATTGTAATAAGGCATTATTTATTTATTTATTTACTTATTTATTATTATTATTATTATTATTATTATTATTAATTTTCCATGATATTTCCAAACTTGACAGAACAAAAATTAATTCGTCGAGAGTTTGAATTTTATTTAAGTTAATAAATTACAAGGTATGATTTGAATTCTCAATATTTGCTTAAATAGAGTAGTGAGCTTTTTTTATTATTATTATTAACAATGAGCTTAAAGTCTAAGGAAAAACAAACTAAAAGACATCAGCTCTTCAAAGTAAGATGTCGATAAAAAGGAGGGGCACGGATTCGGTATACCGTCCTCTTTTGGACACCGAAACGCCAAAAACTTATTTGGCTTATTGGTGAGCGTTTTCAATAGAAAGCCATTAGATCTTTTATATTTTTTTTTAGTTCAATGGTGAAGATTATCCTAAATGTAGTTTGATGTAATTGGTTATTTAATATCTTTTTGCAGCTTTTGTGTTAGTGAGTTGTTTGAAAAATATTATTTTCTTGATGGTTATTATTGTTATATCAGAAATATATGTGGGTTTATATCAAAAAATTAAGAATATGTAAGATTAAATTAATTAGAGCTAAACATTTTCTATTATGTTAAGTGCCATCTTCAACTCCTTCAACCTTTTAGCAGTGAAGCCAAACCGTCCATTCTTCAATACTTCCCTAACACTCTCCAACATCTCATTCGCCACAAGAACTATCCTCACAAACCTTTAACAGCTCCTTCTTCTCCTAATCTCTGCCACAACCTCGCGCACCTCGGCATCAACCATCTAGTCGGAGATGAGCTTGAGGACTCCGACGTGGTTGTCGGAGAAAAGTTGGGACTGAAAAATGGCGCTATTGGCGAGAAAAAAGAGTGACTCGAAGTTGTCGCAGCGGGAGAGGATGTAGGATTGGACCTTAGATCAGATCTGAAGGGAATACGATTAATCGCTAGATGACGAGGCGGAAATTTAGTGTGGAGAACAGCATTGTTGGATCGGAGAGGTCGTGCATCGAGAGATCTCATGACAGAGATAAATTCCGTAATCTCCACCATCGAGTATACACGCACCACTGCAGGGTCACTGCAGTAGGAGTACTTGCCAGAGCCGGAGGAGGGAGCGTGTCGAAGAAGACGGTGCCGAAGCCGTCATAGGAGAGCGCCGGAGAAACCGGTGTCGAAGCCGCCATGGCCGAGTGGAGAGGAGAAGGAGTTGGTGGCGCGACGAAAGAGTGAGTAGGAGAGGTGGTGGAGAACTTTGTTGTCGACACCGACGGTGAAGATAATAGAAGAGGTGGTGTGCTTACGACAGCGGAAGAAGAGAACGAGGAAAAAGAGAGAGGTGGTGGTGACAGTGACAAAAGGGAGAAGAATACTGTGGTAGTGGTGGTGGTGAGGGAGATTCGGTATTAGTTTTTAGAAGTTCAACATGAAAAGTAAGGGTGGAGGAAGTCGGAAGATATGGAGACCGACGAGAAGGTTATGAGATAATGATGGAATGGACACCGTGATTAAAGTGAATAAAATAAAAAGAAAAAAGATAAAAAAATGAAAACATCCCTCTCTTAAAAAATTATAACAAAAAGGACCCGTTAAAGTAAAATATTTTATTTTGACCAATTTAGCTTATTGGTCCGCCAAATAAGTTTTTGGCATTTCGATACCCAAAAGATGCCGACATACTGAATCCGTGCCCGAAAAAGAGAGAGATAAGAAGATAAATTTGATAGTTAAAAAGTAAACTATGACTATAATTAGTCATTCCATTTATACAAGAATTTGTTTATTAGAATTGATGTTGTATTCTCCAATTGATTAGTTCTGTTGCACCTTTTTTTAATTGTCAAAATAAGGACTCGAAAAAATGCAAATCAATTTCATCATAAATAATAAGCCTTATTATTACAATAACTGAGTCTATCTCCATAATCACATAATTATATCTTAAATTTACAACAAAATTTACACCCACTAAAATTTTTTAAAATTCTACTAAAGTAACTAAGATAAAAATTAAGTTTACACTAAAATTAATTAAAAATCTTATACCTAATTATTGAACTAATCCAAGTTAATTATTATTATTATCCTTTTAGTATGTCTTTATATATAAATAATTTTTTGAAATTTTAACTTAGAAATATAAATATATTTTTAATATTGTTTCTTAAGTTCATTTTTTTACATCTTTAAAGGAATACTATGTTTAGACAGAAAAGTGAATAATAAATTTGGAAAACAAAATTCAACACCTATGATAAGTTATATTTTACAAGTACTCCTAAAAATGAGTAAATTAAATTTGGATATTTTGATTAGCTGTGCAGAAAGTTTAAGATGTGTTATTTAATTTTATTATTGAATTTACTGGTTCTATTTAACTAGCCTTTTAATATTTTATGGGCATCCCATTATTATTTCCTTTTAATGTCTTTAATTATGTATATAATAAATATTTAAATGAGTCAGTAACAAAATTTAGATTAAATATTAATTTTCAATAATTTTTTATTATTTTATAATTTTTTAAAGTTATTTTTATTGAAAAACATTGGTTCATCTGTCACTACTTTTAATAAAAGTTCTGATATATGTATTGAATAAATAAATTTCTAATAAATTTTATTACAAAAAAATTATTGAAAAACAAATTAAATCCCTTACAAACTGATTAATTTGTCTCAAAAACTTCTATAATAATAAAAAATTTTAGAAACAAAGATATCCAATTTAAAAGTTTTTGAAAATGTATTTGAATGTTCACTGCTCTTGATATTAGTACAATTCTTGTGCTAGTTTTTGATAAACTATATGAAAATAAGGTTGCATTATTACTGATTATTACTATAATTTTTAGCTTAATTATAAGTGTTTGACTTAATAAATAATATCAAGAGTAAAATCATTTCCAACTTTTATCATAGTAAAAGTACATCAGGTGTATATATGTTACATAATAAAATGTCTCTTACCAAATAATAATAGGCAAATTACACTTACCTTACTTGACTCTGGGTAAAATCTAACCTACCTCCTTTCCTAAACACTTTTATAAGATGGATAAACAGACAAGAGCCATAAATTTTACTAAACCTCAAGCTAATACAACTTGGGCGATATTCATTGTGGAATTACCAGATTGTCTTTAGTTATTTATTTATTTATTTTTGCAGCATACGAATTAACCCCTAAGGTCCAAATTTAACATATTATTTTTTTATTAAAAAAATGACAAATTAGTTTTAGTTTCTAACCCTTCGAAAAAAAGATATTTGACAGCACGATTAAATTATTATTTAATTATTAAAAAATTAAATAGTTTTTTGTTAAAAATTATTTTATTTAAAAAATATTATATTTATATATAAGCATTGCAAGTTAAATGCTCCCCGGTGACACATAACGAGAACCCTACAATTTCAATTGATTGCATAGGAAATCTAGTATAGAATTTTGGCATTTTTTACTATTTTATTATGAAACATTTTTGACGTGGTATTATTAGTGATCGCTGATTCCTCCATGTAAATGTAAATACAAAAGTTGTACGGCGAAGACAAAGTTGTAATGAATAATTATTTGATGATTGTCCAACTTTTCACGGTTACATCTATATCGTCTTGAAGTATACTAATTACGGGATAGTAATTTCTTTAATAAATTAGTGAATAAGCTACTATTTTTATGTATAAATGTTTAAAATATTAATAAATAAGTTATTCTCCACGCGGTTTATAAGTTATTTATATTCATGCGCTTTTATGTTTTTTTCTGTGTTACTTTTTTTTCTTTTTTTCTCTATGCCTCTTCTTTTTTTCTTCTTCTTCTTCTTCTTCTTCTTCTTTTTCTTCTTTTTCTGGGCCTCTTTTTCTTCTTCATAATTTTTCTTTCTCGTTATCGTCGTCATCAACACCACCTCTTCCAACTCCTCCTCTTCCTCCTTTTTTTATTTATGGAAATTTCTTCTCCTCTTTTCTTTTTCTCTTTCTCCTTCGTCATCAGTTATCTCGTTGTTGAAAATAATAAATAATTTAAGTTCAGATTGTTAATTGAAATAGAATGAAATTGATTATTGTTTTAAATCCAATCAAACGGCTAAAGGTGTGGTTCAATTAAAAAAAATATAGCATTAGAGATAATATTTTTCTACAATAAATTTGGGTGTAACACGAAGATACATGGGTGTAATACGAAGATATTTGAGTGTATTTTAAGAATTTTTGGGTGTATTTTTATTTTGATAAGTTTTGCATAATTCAAAACTCTTCCTGTTCCTCCTTCTCATCTTTTACTGTTTTTTATCATCATCACCACCTTCTTTTTCTTTCTTATTCATCTTTTCTTTTTTATTTTACCTTCTCAAGTTTCTTCTTGTTTTACTTTCTTAACAAAAATAAAAACAAAAGAATCAAACAAAGAAAAAGAAGAAACACATAATGCTGCATAATTACTTGGAAGAGGATGAACTTACATTCATTTAACTAAAAGAAAGAAAGAAATAAAGAAAAAAAAAGAAGAAAAAAACGCAGCATTAGAAAAAATATTTTTCTATATTTGCAGCAAATTTGGGTGTAACACGAAGATATTTGAGTGTAACACGAAAATATTTGGGTGTATTTTTATTATGATAAATTCTACATAATTCAAAAATCTTCCTCTTCCTCCTTTTCATCTTCTACTGTTTCTTTTTTTTATCATCATCACCATCTTCTTCTTTTTTTCTTATTCATCTTTTTCTTTTTATTTTACATTCTCAAGTTTCTTCTCTTAACAAGAATAAAAATAAAAAAATCAAACAAAGAAGAAGAAGAAACACATAATGCTCCAGAATTACTTGGAAGAGGATGAATTTACATTCATTTAACTAAAAGAAAGAAAGAAATAAGGAAAAAAAGAAGAAGAAAAAAACGTAGCATTAGAGAAAATATTTTTTTTGTATTTGCAGCAAATTTGGGTGTAATACGGAGATATTTGGGTGTAGCACGAAGATATTTGGGTGTATTTTAAGAATTTTTGGTGTATTTTTACTCTGATAAATTCTGCATAATTCAAAACTCTTTCTCCTTCTCCTCTTCATCATCTTCTACTACTTCTTCTTCCTCATCTTCTTATTTTATTTTCTTATAATTCTTCTTAGGGAAAAAAATCAAACAAAAAAGTATATATAATGTTGCAAAATCAATAAAAAGAAGAGGAGAAAAAAAATGAAGCAACAACAACAGTAATAAAAAAACAACGATGAAGATAAAACACGCAAAGAAAAAGAAGGAGACGAAGAAGAAGAAAGAGGAGGAGGAAAAGAAGGAACGTGAAGAAGAAGAAGTATCTTCTATAATGGCGAGTGAGAGCGCGTTTTGAAAACAGTTGAGTGACGCGCGTGTTATCACGCTCCATTAGATGAATGTAATTTTTGTTAGACTTAGCCCAACTTATAAGACTTGTAAGTCAAAAAGACTTGTATATATAGTAAAACTCTTTAAAACATGAAATAATAAATATTATATTCATATACAAAAAATAAACTCTAGTTGGTAAAATTATCCAAATGACCGAATCTATATTAGAACACCACTTTTATTTTTCAAAGTACCATTTCGAACAATTTAGTTTAACCTAACTAACTCTAAATTTCCAGTTATATGTTTGTGGTAACTTCAAGTGGGATAAGTTGGTGGCAGTAAGATTTGGAGATTTGGGATCGGATGAGGTAGGATTATTATTAGAGTTCTAATTAAAAATTTAGAGTTAGGTTAAATTATATTTGAAGGAGTAATTTAAAAAATTTTAAATAATTTTTTAGAATTTAAAAAGTTTTATCAATTAAAATTTATTTTTTATGAATATATTTTGAGTTTTTTATTTTATAGATAAATTTGTCAAAATATTTGTGAGTATAAATAATATCTTATTCTAAATTATGTTAAAAAAAAGTTTATTGAATTAATTATTCATATATATATATATAATATAATATAATAACTAATTTTCGTATCCACATATATATTTTATGGTTATTTTATTGTTTGATTAATGCTGTGATACCAATGGCTATTGGAGTCATTTTACCCATAGACATAGATAAAAGAAAAGAGAAATGGATAAAAATTCAGACTATGTGACACAAAGTGATGAAAATGAAAAGAGTAAAAAAAGTTACACACAAAAGAGGGCCAATTCTCAATTGAGGGATTATGTGATTGAAACTTATAAAACAAAGAAAGGCACATGTTGACATTATGACTCGTATGATTCTTAATTCCTAATTTTGGGAATGCTTCTTCTTCCTTCCTTCTAGCAATAACACCAATTTCTTTGCCAATTTCAGGTGTGGCTTGGAAGTCGATGGTGCTTTTACTTCTTATCTATTTTTTTCTTTCTATTCGGTCATAAACTATTGGTTATACCCATCTCTGTTCTTACTTGTTTTTCCTTTTCTATTTGGTCATATACTCTTGTTGCTAAATTTGTTTTCTTACTACTCACCTAGTATTTGTTAAGATACTGGTTTATCAAACTTTATTCTTATAAGTTAATACTATTTGAGAAGTTTTTATAATTATTTTGCTAGTGGGTGCTACAGTTGTTTTCGTCAACACCATGGCTGAAAATACAATGGAGGCGAGAAGAAAAGCTCTGGTTAGTTACTGTAAAAAATGGTATGTCAGAAAGGAAGTTCATTGGAAACAGATGTCTAGGTCTCGGCATGTTAAGTTGATGGATAAGAACACCAGGTACTTTCACCATGTTGTCTCTGCAAGGAGAAAAAACAATTATATTGAAACTCTAGTGATAAATGGACGGTTGGTAAGGAATCATGTAAGGATAAAAATTGTAATAAAGGACTTTTACAAAAACTTATATCATCAGGAAGCTTCGGTGCTGGTTGGTTTTCGTGATGGGTTGGTTAATCAGATATATGAAGACGAAGTGGCTGCGTTGGAGATAATGTCGTCGATTGAAAAAATAAAAGAAGCAGTTTGGGATTGTGAATCGTCTAAGGCACCAGGTAATGATGGTTACAATATGAACTTTATCAAGAAGTGTTGGAGAGAGATTGGGTCAGAATTCACTACAGCAACGGTGGATTTTTTTAAACTGCAAAGCTACCGAGAGACTCTAATGTTACCTGGGTGGCTCTGTCTCCTAAGTTTGTTGGGACAAAGGAGATAAAAGACTTTTGCCTATTCAGTATGGTAGGATATGTGTATAAGGTCATATCAAAGGTATTGGTACGAAGAATAAAGAGCTTAATGACTGGATTAGTAGGAAAGACACAACTACTTTTGTGAACATGAGGAAAATACATGATGGAGCTTTGATTGCTTGTGAGACTTGGTTGAAGATGAGGAAGAAGAATGCAGCGATAATCAAGTAGGATTTTCAAAAAGCATATGATATAGTCAAATGGAGTTTTATGGATATAGTACTGCAGAAGATGGATTTTAGTACTAAATGGCAAAGTTCTTTCCCTTTTTTTTTGTTCTTGTTGTTGATGTGCTCTATAGGATGGAAGCTGAGGTTGTGAGGAATAGCAGGATCTCTCTATTGTTGGTTGGAAGGCACAACACTGAATTGTCTCACTTACAGTTTGTGGATGACACCATCTTGTTCTGTCCACAGTATGAGGATACAATCAGAAATTACAAAAGGCTTTTGCGGTGTTTTGAGATGATGTCTGGGTTGAGTATTAATTTTGATAAATCCAGCTTGATCCTAGTTAATTGGAGAGGGAGTGGACGCGAAGGATGTGTAGTTTGTTGGGGTGTAAGGAAGCATCCTTACTAGTTAAATACCTTAGTGTTCCATTTGGAGCAAACTCAAGACTTGTCAAGACATGGAAATCGATTATAGATAAGGTGGAAGAGAAACTCAGTTTGTGGAAAGCAAAAACGTTAAACAAAGCTGGTAAACTGGTTCTTATTAAATCAGTACTTAATAGTCTGCCAATGTACTACCTTAGCTTGTACAAAATGCTAAAAGCAGTAGCAGAGAAGTTAATCTCACTGCAGAGGAGATTTTTATGGAGTAATGAAGATGGTAATCATGGGATACCATTAGTGAAATGGGAAATAGTATAAGTTCCAAGAAAGCTAGGAGGTGTAAAACCTGAGAAATTAGTAAATGATTAGCCAATAAATTAATTATTAATCAAATAAATTAGAAAATAGAATTTATGATTTAGTGAGGTAGAACTAATTAAAATAATAATTTTGACACTATATTTAAATAATTTGACCCAGGATTGGGCCGAACCGGACCCGTATTGGGCCCAAGGCCCAACCCAAAGCAATAAAATGAAAGAGCTTCAGCTCTCTCTTTCCCATTACATACAGATACACTCTGGAAACTTAGAGGGAGAAGAGTGGAAGAACATGCAAACCCTTGGCTAGATTTCAACTTTATATAACTTTTGATCCGGAGTTCCAATCGCCACACCGTTTGTGGCCACGCAACCGCAGCATCGAGCTCTACAAAGCTCAGTGGTCAATTAGGTAATGAAGTATCAGTTTTAATCTCAGTTTTTCCTTCCCTAAATTTTGAAAATTATATGAATTGGATGTTGTGATTTTGGTTAAATTGATGTTCTAGGGCCAAATTAACTTGATGAATTTACGGGTCTTGTTTAATTAAGGCACGAGTGAGGTAAGGGCTCTCTAAACCTTGTGGATTCTTGGATTTATATGTTGAGTATTGAATTTTGGTCTATGGATGTGGTCATGTGTATTAGGTAGTGAATATATGATTGTGGAACACTCTTGAAGAGATTGAGAGCTTGAATTGGGTATCTTGGTGGCTGAATTTTGTTTGGAGTGACCATGGGGCTATGGAACTTTGAGAGTCGGAGACCTTGAGTGTCTTTGGGCTATATGAGGAAATCGGTCAAGGTATGGTTTAGGTTTCTCATATTTAATATGTAATGTCTAGTGAAAACTTAGGTTAGATGACCATAGGATAGGTTGAAATGTATGAGTATGTTTAATGCTTAGCACCTTTGATGATGATTGTGATATAAATTGAGTATTTGTTGGATGATTGTTGTTTATAATGATAATATGATGTTAAGTGATCAGTTGATGATGATTGATATGATGACATGAATATATATGTATATTGAGTAGGTGGATGATAATCTTGTTGGTATATTTGAGAAATTGATGCATGAGATTGTTAAAAATTTAAGAATGATGAGGATGAGAGAGTAAGGATGATTTATAATTAAATGAGATATATGTGACCGGGTAGTAGACAGTGGCGATGTCCACCTGCTTTGGGTATGAGATAGGGAAGAAGAATTATGAAAAATGAATTTAATTATAGAGTTTTGAATGAATGTATGTTTGTGATACCTGGGTAGTAACAAGAATGGTGGTTTGTCCCGCTTGCTCCAGGTTAATGTTTGATATTTGATAACGATGATGCTTGATTTAAACTGTATGAATATATGTTTGAGATACCTAGATAATATCAAGGGTTGTGGTACGTCCTGCTTGCTCCAGGTCAATGCTTGAGATTCCTAGGTAGTAGTGAGGAAGGTGGTTCGTCCCGCTTGCTCCAGGCAAGTGATTGTGACGTCTGGGTAGTAGCAACAGTTGTGGTTCCTCCAACTTGCTCCAGGTGAGCTTTTAAACACCTGCTTGGGTAGTAGCCGCAGTAGTAGTTATTCCATTGGCTTTGGGTTAAGCGAGTAGTAGTAAGGGGGTTGTAGCTTGGTGCACAAAATTGTGATCTCAATGGCACTAACAACTTGGTACGTACAATTATAATCTCAACTCTTTTTCACAACTTCACACAACTAACCAGCAAGTGCACTGGGTCGTCCAAGTAATAAACCTTACGTGAGTAAGGGTCGATCCCACGGAGATTGTCGGCTTGAATCAAGCTATGGTCATCTTGTAAATCTCATTCAGGCGGATTTAAATGGTTATGCAGTTTTAATAATTAAAATATAAATAATCATAAAATAAAGATAGAGATACTTATGTAATTCATTGGTGGGAATTTCAAATAAGCGTATGGAGATGCGTTGTTCCTTCTGAATCTCTGCTTTCTTATTGCCTTCATCCAATCCTTCGTACTCCTTTCCATGGCAAGCTGTATGTTGGGTGTCACCGTTGTCAATGGCTACTTCCTGTCCTCTCAGTGAAAATGGTCCTCTACGGTCTCTGTACGGCTAATCAACTGTCGGATTGCTCGTCTCGGATGAAAAATACCATGCACAGATATCGTATGGCTAATCAGCTGTTGGTTCTCGATCGTGTAGGAATAGGATTTACTATCCTTTTGTGTCTATCACCACGCCCTACAGTCGCAAGTTTGAAGCTCGTCACAGTCATCCCATCCCAGATCCTACTCGGAATACCATAGACAAGGTTTAGACTTTCCGGATCTCAGGAATGCTGCCAATGAATTCTAGCCTATACCACGAAGATTCTAATCTCAGATTCAGATGCCCCATTGTCAGAGGGGAGTCGATGTGAATCATTGATTAGAAAACCAAGAGATATACATTCAAGCTTGTTTTCATGTAGAACAGAAGTGGTTGTCAATCACTCGTTCATAAGTGAGAATGGTGATGAGTGTCACATAATCATCACATTCATCATGTTCTTGGGTGCGAATGAATATCTTAGAATAAGAATAAGCATGAATTAAATAGAAGAACAATAGTACTTTGCATTAATACTCAAGGAACAGCAGAGCTCCACACCTTAATCTATGGTGTGTAGAAATTCCACCGTTGAAAATACATAAGAACAAGGTCTAGGCATGGCTGAATCGCCAGCCTCCCCAAATGGCATATGAATTTGAAAAAATAGGGAATAAGACCTGATCCCAAGATCAAGGATGATCGAAAGATGTGAGTACAATAGTAAAAAGTTCTATTTATACTAAACTAGTAACTAGGGTTACAGAAATAAGTAAATGATACAGAAATCCACTTCCGGGCCCACTTTGTGTGTGCTTGGGCTGAGCATTGAAGCTTTCACGTGTAGAGGCCTTCTTTGGAGTTAAACACTAGTTTGTAACTTGTTTCTGGCATTTGACTCTAGCTTGCAACTTGTTTCTGGCATTTAACGCCAGAATAGGGCAGAAAGCTGGCATTGAACACCAATTTGCGTTGTCTAAACTTGAGCAAAGTATGAATTATTATATATTTCTAAAAATCCCTGGATGTCTAATTCCCAAGGCAATTGATATCACGTCATTTGGACTTCTGTAGCTCAAAAAAATCCATTTCGAGTGCAGGGAGGTCAGAATCCAACAGCATCTGCAGTCCTTTGTCAGCCTCTGAATCAGATTTTTGCTCAGGTCCCTCAATTTTAGCCAAAAAATACTTGAAATTACAGAAAAACACACAAACTCATAGTAAAATCTAGAAATGTGAATTTTGCTTAAAAACTAATAAAAATATACTAAAAACTGACTAAATCATACTAAAAACTATGTAAAAATAATGGCAAAAAGCGTATAAATTATCCGCTAATCACAATACCAAACTTAAATTGTTTCTTGTCCCCAAGCAACTAAAAAGAAAATAGGATAAAAAGAAGAGAATATACAATGAATCTCACAATATCAATGAAACTTAGTCCCAATTAGATGAGCGGGGCTAGTAGCTTTTTGCTTCTGAACACTTTTGGCATGTCACTTTATCCTTTGAAATTCAGAATGATTGGCATCTATAGGAACTCAAAATTTTAGATAGTGTTATTGATTCTCCTAGTTCAGTATGTTGATTCTTGAACACAACTACTTTATGAGTCTTGGCCGTGGCCCTAAGCACTTTGTTTTCCAGTATTACCACCGGATACATAAATGCCATAGACACATAACTGGGTGAACCTTTTCAGATTGTGACTTAGCTTTGCTAAAGTTCGCCAATTAGAGGTGTCCAGAGTTCTTAAGCACGCTCTTTTTGCTTTGGATCACGACTTTAACCACTCAGTCTCAAGCTTTTAACTTGGACCTTTATGACACAAGCACATGGTTAGGGACAGCTTGATTAGCCGCTTAGGCCTGGATTTTATTTCTTTGGGCCCTCCTATCGATTAATGCTCAAAGCCTTGGATCCTATTTACCCTTGCCTTTTGGTTTAAAGGGCTATTGGCTTTTTCTACTTGCTTTTTCTTTTGCTTTTTCTTTTTCTTTTTTTTTCGCCATTTTTTCATTGCTTTTTCTTGCTTCAAGAATCAATTTCATGATTTTTTAGATTATCAATAACATTTCTCTTTGTTCATCATTCTTTCAAGAGCCAACAATTTTAACATTCATAGACTTCACTATCAAAAATATGCACTGTTCAAGCATTCATTCAGAAAACAAAAAGTATTGCCACCACATCAAAATAATTAAACTAATTTCAAGATAAAATTTGAAATCTAAGTACTTCTTGTTCTTTTGTAATTAGGCACATTTTTCATTTAAGAGAGGTGAAGGATTCATGGAATTATTCATAACTTTAAGACATAGACACTAGACGCTAATGATCATGTAATGAAGACACAAACATAGATGACACAATAAGCATAAAAATCGAAAAACAGAAAAATAAGAACAAGGAAACCAAAGAACAGGTCCACCTTAGTGATGGCGGCTAGTTCCTCCTCTTGAAGGTCCAATGGAACGCCTAAACTCCTCTATGTCTTTTCCTTGCCTTTGTTGCTCCTCCCTCATAGCTCTTTGATCTTCTTTAATCTCATGGAGAATGATGGAGTACTTTTAGTGCTCCATCCTTAGTGCTTTAGGTGCTCCTATCCTCAGTAGCTCCCAATAGTTGTGTAGAGGACAATGTATCCCTTGAGGCATCTTAGGGATTTTTTTATGAGGGAATTTCTCATGCTCTTGTTGAGGTCCATGAGTGGGCTCTCTTGTTTGCTCCATCCTCTTTTTAGTGATGGGCTTGTCCTCTTCAATGAGGATGTCTTCCTCTATGACAATTCCAACTGAATTGCATAAGGATCACCTTTTTCTTAGCCACAACTTCATAGAAGTGGTCTTGATGGACCTTTGAGATGAATCTCTCCATCTCCCATGACTCGGAGGTGGAAGCTTTTGACTTCCCTTTCCTCTTTCTAGAGGTTTCTCCGGCCTTTGGTGCCATAAGTGGTTATGGAAAAACAAAAAGCAACACTTTTACCACACCAAACTTAAAAGGTTTACTCATCCTCGAGCAAAAGAAGAAAGAAAGAAGGGGAAAAAGAAGAGAATAGAGGAGATGGATGGAGAGAGTGAATTCGGCCAAGGGGGTATAAGGTGTTTGTGATGTGTGAAAATGAAGGAGTGAAGAGGGGTATTTATAGGGAAAGGGAGGGAGAGTGGCCTAATGGAATTGGGTGGGTTTAGGAGGAAAAATGTTTGAATTTTAAAGTGAGGTAGGTGGGATTTTTAGGGAAGAGGTATGGAGGTGATTGGTGAAGAGAATATAGGGAAGAGGATATGATTTGATTGGTGAGTGGGAGAGAGAGACGGCGGGGTAGGTGGGGATCCTGTGGGGTCCACAGATCCTGAGGGGTCAAGGATTTCTCATCCCTGCTCTAATTAGGTGTGTAAACGCCCTTAGTGTGCAATCCTGGCGTTTAACGCCAGACTGCTGCTTGTTTCTAGCGTTAAATGCCAGCTTTTATTCCTTTCCTGGTGTTAAACGCCAGGCTACAACCTGTTTCTGGCGTTTAACGCCAGCTTGTTGCTTCTTTATGGCGTTTAACGCCAGTCTGGTGCTTCTTTCTGGCGTTTAACGCCCAGAATGGTGCCAGACTGGGCGTTAAACGCCCATTCTGCTACCATTACTGGCGTTTAAATGCCAGTAAGTTTCTCCTCCAGGGTGTACTATTTTTGATGCTGTTTTCGATTTTTCTTTAATTTTTGCAGTTATTTTTGTGATTCCACATGATCATCAACCTAAAAAAAAGAAAATAACATAGAAAAAATAAATTTGGATTGCCTCCCAATAAGCGCTTCTTTAATGTCAATAGCTTGACAGTGAGCTCTCATGGAGCTTCACATATGTTCAGAGCATTGTTGGGGCCTCCCAATACCAAACTTAGAGTTTGAATGTGGGGGTTCAACACCAAACTTAGAGTTTGGTTGTGGCCTCCCAATACCAAACTTAGAGTTTGACTGTGGGGGCTTTGTTTGACTCTGCATTGAGAGAAACTTTTCTTGCTTCCTCTCCATGGTTATAGAGGGAGATCTTTGAGTTTTAAACACAAGGTAGTCCTCATTCAATTGAAGGATCAACTCTCCTCTGTCCACATCAATCACAGCTTTTGCTGTGGCTAGGAAGGGTCTTCCAAGGATGATGGATTCATCCTCATCCTTTCCAGTGTCTAGGATTATGAAATCAGCAGGGATGTAAAGGCCTTTGACCTTTACTAGCACGTCCTCTACCTGTGCATAAGCCTTTTTCATGGATTTGTCTGCCATATCTAATGAGATTCTTGCAGCTTGAACCTCAAAAATTCCCAGTTTCTCCATTACAGAGAGTGGCATGAGGTTTATGCCTGACCCCAGGTCACACAGAGCCTTCTCAAAGGTCATGGTGCCTATGGTAAAAGGTATTAAGAACCTTCCGGGATCCTCTTTCTTTTGAGGTAATGTATGCCTAATCAAGTTATTCAGTTTATTGGTGAGCAAGGGGGTTCATCCTCCCAAGTCTCATTACCAAATAACTTGGCATTCAGGTTCATGATTGCTCCAAGGTACTTAACAACTTGCTTTTCAGTAATATCTTCATCCTCTTCAGAGGAGGAATACTCGTCAGAGCTCATGAATGTCAGAAGTAGGTTCAATCACTACAAGAAAAATACCCATTCAGCCACACTTTTTTTAGGCTACATTTGAAAAGCGTAGCCTATTCATAGAATAGGCTACGCTTTTTCCCGTGTTGCCTTTTTATAAGAGAAAAGGATACAAAAATGCGGCATCATTTAAAAAGCGTAGCCTTAGGTATTATAGAAATCACTTATAAAGCGTAGCCGTAGGTTGATATCTATAGGTTCACTTTTCGTATCAAAGGAGACGCTTTTAAAGGGTAACCTATTTGTTAAGTTTTGGGTGCATTTTAAAAGTGATGCCATCGCTTGCACTGATTGAAGCTGTGCCGCCCTCACCATCATCGCTGTGCAGCCCTCACCATCGTTGCTGCGCCGCTCTCACCATCGTCATCTCCGTGCTTCTCATCATCGTCTTTGCTGTGCTCACATCATTGAATAGGTATGTATTGATTTCTATTTGCTTCTGAAATTGATCAGTGGCTTAGGGTTCCTATTTTAGGGGTTTTAATCTCTCAAAATATGGGTTTGTGAACTGTAATTTGATAACATGCATGCTGTTGTTGATGAAGATGTGTGGTATTTTAGGGTTTGTGAACTGTGATTTAATATATAGCTTGTCTATTTTCTCTGTATTTTTGTTTCTGAGACTGAATCCAAATGCAGCGTTAATAAGCTTTTGTTTCTGTGATTTCTCAATGAATAAGTTGGCTTCCGTTTTTCTGTTTTTAGCTTCCTGTTTTTAGCTTCCTGTTTTCAGTTTGAACGGTTTCTTGGTTAGCCAGAAACAGAA
>NC_029780.3:21865424-21870799 GCF_000817695.3 Arachis duranensis | reverse complement strand
TATACACACTTCTGATATGTCAAGCTAAACTATATAATTATTTTAAACATGTTTTGAGACTTCACTCAATAATTAATTTTAAGTATTGGTTGTTGAATAGCTTAGTTGTTATTAGATTAAGAAGCAGTTACGTTCACACGGTCATAGCCTCCATTTTTCTTTGTTTGACTTCATGACTTTTATGTTAGTCCAAGTCTTACACACGGTCCATTTCTTTCAGATTAATATAAAATAATATGAAATATGAACATGAAACGTTTTTTCTTTTCATGATGTCACCGTTTTTTATAAGATTATATTCATTCATGCAATCATCTATCTATATTATTTAATTAATTAATGAATTTGTGTGGTTTCTTTTTAGGAAAGGGAGATTTAATAACATGTTCTAAGCAAAAGAATTCAGAGTTATTTCACGCGGTTCTTGGAGGCTTAGGACAATTTGGAGTTATAACAAGAGCAAGAATTTCTCTTCACCCAGCACCCACAAAGGTACGTTTCATTTTAAAAAATATAAAAAAATAATTTATTTTTAATTTTATATTTTTTAAATTAAGATTTAAAACTTAAATTTTAACATATATTTTATACTGATCATTAATTTTAGTGGCTGATTTTAGTGACTTAACATAATCGTATCAATTTATAATGCTATTTTATACAAAGATATCAACATGAGAGTATTCAATGTATAATACTATTTGGGTTCAAATTTAAATATGGTGGTGACTTTTACACCAAGCAATGCAAAAGGAAAAACACTATTCGCCTAATTAATTTTTATTCAAAAAAAAAATGTCGGTGTGGAAGCTATAGTTCCAGCAGCTTCAATGTATATTATGATGATAGTGGAAAAAGAAAATTATCATGTGCTCGTTATTGGAATATGAAATTATATCCTCTTTCTGTAGAGCAAATAAAGAAGTTTTAAATTAAAATAATTATTTTAAGTAAAATATGATCATTTTTATTTTACGATAATAATATTAATAGTAGTTTCTAAAACTAAAAAACCGGGTGTTGTAATTTAAATTTAATCATTATAATTAATGTATTAATTCTAGTGTATGTAAAACAATTTATGCACATGTATAAGATATTAAAATTATAATCTTCTAACTAAGCTGCACGAACTCGGGTAGGTTAATGATGATTATTGTGGGTCACCTTGTTCTTCATAATATTAGTACTAATATATTATAATAATAATTTAATTATTCTGTTTGTCTTCAATTAGTTGTTTCTGAATTGTGACTTCAACTCTTTAGAATATTTTATCACTTGAGAAATTATACTATGTTATAGTTGATGTTCTGAAGAAAAAACTAGAGTATGGACTCTATTTGATTTGTGCATTACTTCAAAACTTCTTGATTTTTTCTATTTTGGATTCTTCTTCCTTTTTTCTTGTGAGATTCATGCTTTGGATTTGAATTTTGGGCTGTTATCAGATTGCTTGAGAATAGATACTCTACAAATTAAAATTTTTTTAATCCAACTGTTTGATCATTTTCTTGTTCCAGATTTGAGCTACAATAGTCAATAGGTTATTGAATTTAGAATGATAAGTAATGCCATTCAAATAAGTTTAATAAATATCTCATAAAGTAGTTTCACCTTCTTTAATTTCTCGTCTCTGGATGCCAATATTAATTACTTTTTCACCTTCATTTGGGCCTTACACACACACAATCCCATGCCATTTGTGGACTCCCTAATTGACCCCCTTTTCCGACGCCCATGAGTCACCCCTACCCTGCTGCTTCTATAGTTATAATTAACCCCTTCCCCTAATCTGCTTTTATAGGCAGAATTTTAATTCCACTTTACATCTATTCTATCCTTTTCTTTTTTGGTGCTCTCTCTATCATTTGGATTTGCTTCCTTTTGCTGCAATTCCTTTTGTATTTTATTTAATTTTTCCCCCTTAAAATTCTCCTTTTATTCTTGTTGCTTTTGGACATAAAATTATTATGAAAAACCCACTTGATCTGTTACACGAAATGACTTAAAAAAGCATGCAGAAATTTCTGAACTCAAGCAACAACACCAAGAGGAAGTCACATCTTTGAAGGCTGAACTTGGAGACATGAAAGCCAAACAGCAGCACCAAGAGGCTGACCTTCATGGATTGCGAAACATGATTAAGTTACTAGTTCAGCGATCTGAACCTGGAATGAGGCCGGAAGAAATTGAAGCTTTGTTACAAGATGCCCAACACTCTCCAATTGATGCAAATAGCGCTCATGGATCAACACATATTCCAAACATAAATATGGTATGACCAGTTTTTTTTTATTCCCTAATATTTGTTTATATATTGTTAATTGTTAATTAGGATTCTGAATATCTACTGTTAAATTTAAAATTTTTATTTGTTAGAACTTAGGAGGATGCCAAATTTTTTAATTTGAACTGAAATTGAAGAAGATGAAAGCTGTGATTTGGGCTTTTTGGTTTTGTTTTTTCGTTATGTAATTTTATTATTATTGTTATCAGGGTGGAAGTTGTAATTTTTCTGGTTTTTCTGATTTTTCTGGTTTTATTTTTTCATGCTATTATGCGCTGCTTGTCACTTGCACAATGTACTTGAGTTTCTGATTTTAGTTCCCATTTAGTATGAAGTCGTGTTACTCCGTTTTTTAGTTATGTCCTTTATGGTGATTTATAGTATTCCCTGAATATGATTGTTATTTTAAAGCAAAAGACTTTGGTTTATTTAATTATTTATTCAAACATAGTATGGTTTTGTTTCTTATTTTATGTTTTTGGTGAAATGAAAAGAAGAGTAGTTTCAATTATCCTATGCCGCTCGGATATTGTATATGTTATTAATATGTTAATAATTACTTTTTTCTTGTTGTACTTTTTCAAATTATAATAATTTTTTATATAATTATGCAAGGATAATTCTAAAGATGCGAGTGAAGATTGAGATGCTTATCATGATGGTTTATTGACAAAGATGAAAATTGAAAGACGATGTATGGTTGATGATGATGATGTCTTTTATTAGAAGCTAAGATACATTTATATGATATAATATTTTGGTTTTTCCTAGTTTATTAGCAGTAAACTCTAAGTGCATTATATGAGTATACTTATTCTAGTTTGAGATGTATGAATACTCAAAATTATGATCATCCCAATATATATATATATATATATATAAACAGAAATTTAAAAAAAAATGAGAGACAAAAGGCCACACTTATATAGAGTAGCTATAGGTATACTGTTTGCTACATTTATAAAGTGATGCTGTAGCCCTCAAAAGTGTAGCCTATTCTTCAGAATTACGGTAACTATTAGTGCTGAAAAGCGTAGCCTTAGGTCCTGAACAGCATCACTTAAAAAGCGTACCCTATTCTCAAAGGCCAGAAGCGTAGCCTTTGATACAGAAAAGCGTAGCCTTTGAGAATAGGCAACACTAGTATAGGCATCCCCTACAAAAGTGTCTTCGAAGCCTAAAAAATGTAGCCTTTTCCTAAGGCATCACTTTTTTTCGTTTTTGGCTACACTTTTCAAATGTACCTGAATGGGTGTTTTTCTTGTAGTGAATGAAATCTCTATGGTCTCTAGATGAGCCTTAGATTTAGTAGGTTCCTCAATTGGGAACTTCTTTTTGTCCAGAGGACGTCCCATGAGGTCTTCCTCATTGGGATTCACGTCCTCCTCCTCTTCTCTAGGTTTGGCCACACCAAGTAAGGTTATGGCCTTGCACTCTCTTTTTGGATTCTCTTCTGTATTACTTGGGAGAGTACTAGGAGAAGTTTCAGTGACTCTTTTACTCAGCTGGCCCACTTGTGCCTCCAAATTTCTAATGGAGGACCTTGTTTCATTCATGAAACTTAGAGTGGCCTAAGATAGATCAGAGACTATGTTTGCTAAGTTAGAGGGGCTTTGCTCAGAATTCTCTGTCTGTTGCTGAGAGGATGATGGAAAAGGCTTGCTATTACTAAACCTATTTCTTCCACCATTATTAAAGCCTTGCTGAGGCTTTTGTTGATCCTTCCATGAGAAATTTGGATGATTTCTCCATGAGGGATTATAGGTGTTTCCATAGGCTTCACCCATGTAATTCACCTCTGCCATTGCAGGGTTCTCAGGGTCATAAGCTTCTTCTTCAGAAGATGCTTCTTTAGTACTGTTGGATGCATTTTGCAAACCATTCAGACTCTGAGAAATCATATTAACTTGTCGATTCAACATTTTGTTCTGAGCCAATACGGCATTCAGAGCATCAATTTCAAGAACTCTCTTCCTCTGAGGCGTCCCATTACTCATAGGATTCTTTTCAGAGGTGTACATGAACTGGTTATTTGCAACCATTTCAATGAGTTCCTGAGCTTCTGCAGGTATTTTCTTCAGGTGAATAGATCCACCTGCTTAATGGTCCAATGACATCTTAGACAATTGATGAGCGGATAATTTATACGCTTTTTGGCATTGTTTTTAGGTAGTTTTTAGTAAGTTCAAGCTACTTTTAGGGATGTTTCCATTAGTTTTTATGTTAAATTCACATTTCTGGACTTTAATACGAGTTTGTGTGTTTTTCTATGATTTTAGGTAATTTCTGGCTGAAATTGAGGGACTTGAGCAAAACTCTGATAGGAGGCTGACAAAGGACTGCTGATGCTGTTGGAATCTGACCTCCCTGCACTCAAAATAAATTTTCTGGAGCTACAGAACTCCAAATGGCGCGATCTCAACGGCGTTGGAAAGTAGACATCCAGAGCTTTCCAGCAATATATAATAGTCCATACTTTATTCAGGAATTGTCGACGTAAAGTGGCGCTCAACGCCAAGTACATGCTGTTGTCTGGAGTTAAACGCCAGAAACACGTCACGACCCGGAGTTGAACGCCCAAAACACGTCATAACTCGGCGTTCAACTCCAATAAAAGCCTCAGATCGTGGATAGATCAAGCTCAGCCCAAACATACACCAAGTGGGCCCCGGAAGTGGATTTATGCATCAATTACTTACTCATGTAAACCCTAGTAGCTAGTCTAGTATAAATAGGTTAATTTACTATTGTATTAGACATCTTTTAATCACTTTAGATCTGAGGATCATCTCTGGACGCCTAGTCCTTAGACCAGGGGGGCTGGCCATTCGGCCATGCCTGAACCTTTCACTTATGTATTTTCAACGGTGGAGTTTCTACACACCATAGATTACGGGTGTGGAGCTCTGCTGTACCTCAAGTTTCAATACAATTACTATTATCTTCTATTCAAATCTCTTTTATTCTTATTCCAAGATATACGTTGCACTTCAACTTGATGAATGTGATGATCCGTGACACTCATCATCATTCTCACCTATGAACGCGCGTGACTGACAACCACTTCCGTTCTACCTTAGGCCGG
>NC_029780.3:21864324-21865380 GCF_000817695.3 Arachis duranensis | reverse complement strand
TTTAACCTTGTCTGTGGTATTCCGAGTAAGATTCCGGTATTGAATGACTGTGACGAGCTTCAAACTCCTGAAGGCTGGGCGTCAGTGACAGACGCAAAAGAATCAAGGGATTCTATTCAACCTGATTGAGAACCGACAGATGATTAGCCGTGCTGTGACAGAGCATTTGGACCATTTTCACTGAGAGGATAGGATGTAGCCATTGTCAAGGGTGATGCCTCCAGACGATTAGCCATGCAGTGACAGTGCATAGGACCATTTTTCCGAGAGGATGAAAAGTAGCCATTGACGATGGTGATGCCCTACATACAGCTTGCCATGGAAAGGAGTAAGAAGGATTGGATGAATGTAATAAGAAAATAGAGATTCGAGAGGATTGTAGCATCTCCACACGCCTATCTGAAATCCCCACCATTAATTTACATAAGTATTTCTATCCTATTTTATTTTTTGTTTATTATTAATTTTCGAAATCCATAACCATTTAATCTGCCTAAATGAGATTTACAAGGTGACCATAGCTTGCTTCATACCAACAATCTCTGTGGGATCGACCCTTACTCACGTAAGGTTTATTACTTGCACGACCCAGTACACTTGCTGGTTAGTTGAACGAGATTGTGGAAAGAAAGTGCTGAGTTAATGTTTTTATGCACATGCCAAAGTGCCATTATTGTTGATCACAATTTCGTCCACCAAGTTTTTGGCGCCGTTGCCGGGGATTGTTCGAGTATAGACAACTGACGGTTCATCTTGTTGCTCCGATTAGGTAATTTTCTTTTCAAAAATATTTTTCAAAATTTTTCTTTTCTTTTTCGTTTTTCAAACTTTATTTTCGAAAAATATAATAAAAATCCAAAAAAATTAATAAAATCATAAAAATAAAAAATATTTTGTGTTTCTTATTTGAGTCTTGAGTCAATTTTTAAGTTTGGTGTCAATTGCATGCTTTAAAAAAATTTTTCTTGTTTTCGAAAATCTCATGCATTCATAGTGTTCTTCATGATCTTCAAGTTGTTCTTGACAAGTCTTCTTGTTTGATCTTGATGATTTCTT
>NC_029780.3:21863539-21863876 GCF_000817695.3 Arachis duranensis | reverse complement strand
TTCAAAAATTTTATCTTTTTCAAAAATTTGATTTCAAAATATCTTATCTAACTTCTTATCTTCTAATCTTTTCAAATTTGATTTTAATATCTTTTCAACTAACTATTTGACTTTTTTGTTTCTTATCTTTTTCAAAACCACATAACTACTTTTCCCTCTCTAATTTTCGAAAATACCTCTCTCTTTTTCAAAAATTCTCTTTAATTGTTTTAAATTTTAATTTTAATTGTATCTTATCTTTAATTTTCGAAAATTACTAACCCTTTTTTTAAAATTATTTTCGAATTCTATACCTCTTCTCTCTTATTCTATTTAATTATTTATTTACTAACACTTT
>NC_029780.3:21861536-21863287 GCF_000817695.3 Arachis duranensis | reverse complement strand
GAACCTGAAAGGACTTTGAAGAGGAAACTAAGAGAAGCTAAATTACAACAATCAAGAAGTAACCTTTCAGAAAATTTCGAACAAGAGAAGGAGATGGCAGCCGAACCCAATAATGATAATGCAAGAAGGATGCTTAGTGACTTTACCAAGCCCACGTCCAAATTTGATGGAAGAAGCATCTCCATTCCTGCCATTGGAGCCAATAATTTTGAGCTTAAGCCTCAATTAGTTGCGTTAATGCAACAAAACTGCAAGTTCTATGGACTTCCATCTGAAGATCTATATCAGTTTTTAACTGAGTTCTTGTAGATTTGTGAGACTGTAAAGACGAATGGAGTAGATCCTGAAGTCTACAGACTCATGCTTTTCCATTTTGCAGTAAGAGACAGAGCTAGAATATGGTTGAATTCACAACCTAAGGATAGCCTGGACTCATGGGATAAGCTGGTCACGGCTTTCTTGGATAAATTCTTTCCTCCTCAAAAGCTGAGCAAGCTTAGAGTGGATGTTCAAACCTTCAAACAAAAAGATGGTGAATCCCTCTATGAAGCTTGGGAAAGATATAAGCAGTTGACCAAAAGGTGTCCATCTGACATGTTTTCAGAATGGACCATATTGGATATATTCTATTATGGTCTATCTGAATTTTCAAAAATGTCATTGGACCATTCTGCAGGTGGATCCATTCACCTAAAGAAAACGCCTGCAGAAGCTCAAGAACTAATTGACATGGTTGCAAATAATCAATTCATGTACACTTCTGAGAGGAATTCCATGAATAATGGGACGCCTCAGAGGAAGGGAGTTCTTGAAATTGATGCTCTGAATGCCATATTAGCTCAGAACAAAGTGTTGACTCAGCAAGTCAACATAATCTCTCAAAGTCTGAATGGATGGCAAAATACATCCAACAGTACTAAAGAGGCAGCTTCTGAAGAAGCTTATGATCCTGAGAACCCTGCAATAGCAGAGGTAAATTACATGGGTGAACCTTATGGAAACACCTATAATTCATCATGGAGAAATCATCCAAATTTCTCATGGAAGGATCAACAAAAGCCTCAACAAGGCTTTAACCAGGGTGGACGCAATAGGTTGAGCAATAGCAAGCCTTTTCCATCATCTTCTCAGCAACAGACAGAGAATTCTGAATAAAACACTTCTAATTTAGCCAATTTAGTCTCTGATCTGTCAAGGGCCACTTTCAATTTCATGAGTGAAACAAGATCCTCCATCAGAAATCTGGAGGCACAAGTGGGCCAGCTGAGTAAGAAAGTCATTGAAACTCCTCCCAGTATTCTCCCAAGCAATACAGAAGAGAATTCAAAAGGAGAGTGCAAGGCCATTGATTTAATCAATATGGCCGAATGCACAAGGGAGGAGGAGGACGAAAATCCTAGTGAGGAGGACCTCCTGGGACGTCTCTCAAGCAAGAGGGAGTTTCCTATTAAGGATCCAAAGGAATCTGAGGCTCAAATAGAGACCATAGAGATTATATTAAATCTCCTTCTGCCATTCATGAGCTCTGAAGACTATTCTTCCTCTGAAGAGGATGAAGATGTGATTGGAGAGCAAGTTGCTCAATGTTTAGGAGCTATCATGAAGCTGAATGCCAAGTTGTTTGGTAATGAGACTGGGGAAAGTGAACCTCCCTCGCTCATTAGTGAACTAGATACCTGGATTCAGCAAATTTTACCTCAAAAGAAACAAGATCCTGGCAAATTCTTAATACCTTGTACCATAGGCACATT
>NC_029780.3:21859708-21861463 GCF_000817695.3 Arachis duranensis | reverse complement strand
AGAGGTGAATTAGTCCTTCAATTGAATGGGGACTACCTTGTGTTTAAGGCACAGGGCCATCCCTCTGTGATAAAGGAGAGTAAGCATGAAGAGCTTCTCTCAGTTCAGAGTCAAGAAGAGCCCCCACAGTCAAACTCTAAGTTTGGTGTTGGGAGGCCACAACCAAACTCTAAGTTTGGTGTTAAGACCCCATATCCAAACTCTAAGTTTGGTGTTGGGACTATACAACATTGACCTGATCACCTTTGTGGCTCCATGAAAGCACAATGTCAAGCTATTGACATTAAAGAAGCGCTTGTTGGGAGGCAACCCAATTTTATTTATCTAATTTTTATTTTATTTTATTTTATTGTTATTTTGTGTTTTATTAGGTACATGATCATGAGGAGTCACGAAAAAATCATAAAAAATTAAAAACAGAATAAAAAACAGCAGAAAAAATTCGCACCCTGAAGGAAAGGCAGACTGGCGTTCAACGCCAGTAAGGAGCATCTGGCTGGCGTTCAACGCCAGAATAGAGCATGAATCTGGCGCTGAACGCTAGAAACAAGCAAAATTCTGGCGTTTGAACGCCAGGAAAGTGCCTTGAGAAAAGCTGGCGCTGAACGCCAGTAACAAGCATGGAACTGGTGTTCAACGCCAGAAACATGCTACACATGGGCGTTGAACGCCCAGAACATGCTTCACATGGGCATTAAACGCCCAGAACGTGCATCACCTCGTTGTTTAAACGCCAGAATGGTATGCAAAGGCATTTTACATGCCTATTTGGTGCAGGGATGTAATTCCTTGACACCTCAGGATCTGTGGACCCACAGGATCACCTCAGGATCTGTGGACCCCACAGGATCACCTCAGGATCTGTGGACCCCACAGGATCACCTCAGGATCTGTGGACCCCACAGGATCACCTCAGGATCTGTGGACCCCACAGGATCACCTCAGGATCTGTGGACCCCACAGGATCCCCACCTAACATATTCCCACCTTATCTCCTAATCCTATTTCACTCTTCCCCATGTCACACTTCCCATCAACTTCAATCTCTCTTCCCAATTACCCCCTTCACCACTCACATCCATCCACTCTTCCCCAAAAACCCCACCTACCTTCAAAATTCAAAAACACTTTCCCACCCAAACCCACCCTAAATGGCCGAACCTACCCTCTCCCATTTTCCTATATATACCCTTCCATTCTACTTTATTTTCCCACAACACAAATCCCCTCTTCTCCACCTTGGCCGAAACACCATCTCTCCTTCTCCTCCATATTTTCTTCTTCTTCTTCCTCTCTTCTTTCTTCTATTGCTCGAGGGTGAGCAATATTTTAAGTTTGGTGTGGTCAAAGCATAATCTTTTTTTGTTTTCCATTACCATCAATGGCACCTAAGGCCAGAGAATCCTCTAGAAAAGGAAAAGGGAAGACAAAAGCTTCCACCTCCGAGTCATGGGAGATGGAAAGATTCATCTCCAAAAGCCATCAAGACCACTTCTATGATGTTGTGGCAAAGAAGAAGGTGATCCCTGAGGTCCCTTTCAAGCTCAAGAAAAATGAGTATCCGGAGATCCGACATGAGATCCGAAGAAGAGGTTGGGAAGTCCTAACCAACCCCATACAACAAGTCGGAATCTTAATGGTTCAAGAGTTCTATGCCAATGCATGGATCACTAGGAACCATGATTAAAGTATGAACCCGAATCCAAAGAATTATCTCACAATGGTTCAGGGGAAATACTTAGATTTTAGTCCGGA
>NC_029780.3:21844297-21857577 GCF_000817695.3 Arachis duranensis | reverse complement strand
AGGTTAATTTACTATTGTATTAGACATCTTTTGATCACTTTAGATCTGAGGATCATCTCTGGACGCCTAGTCCTTAGACCAGGGGGGTTGGCCATTCGGCCATGCCTGAACCTTTCACTTATGTATTTTCAACGGTGGAGTTTCTACACACCATAGATTAAGGGTGTGGAGCTCTGCTGTACCTCAAGTTTCAATACAATTACTATTATCTTCTATTCAATTCTCTTTTATTCTTATTCCAAGATATACGTTTCACTTCAACTTGATGAATGTGATGATCCGTGACACTCATCATCATTCTCACCTATGAACGCACGTGACTGACAACCACTTCCGTTCTACCTTGGGCCGGGCGCATATCTCTTAGATTCCCCAACAGAATCTTCGTGGTATAAGCTAGATAGATGGCAGCATTCATGGGAATCTGGAAAGTCTAACCTTGTCTGTGGTATTTCAAGTAGGATTCCGGGAATCTGGAAAGTCTAACCTTGTCTGTGGTATTTCCAGTAAGATTCCGGTATTGAATGACTGTGACGAGCTTCAAACTCCTGAAGGCTGGGCGTCAGTGACAGACGCAAAAGAATCAATGGATTCTATTCCAACCTGATTGAGAACCGACAGATGATTAGCCGTGCTGTGACAGAGCATAGGAACATTTTCACTGAGAGAATGGGATGTAGCCATTGACAACGGTGATGCCCTACATACAGCTTGCCATGGAAAGGAGTAAGAAGGATTGGATGAATGTAATAAGAAAATAGAGATTCGAGAGGATTGTATCATCTCCACACGCCTATCTGAAATCCCCACCATTAATTTACATAAGTATTTCTATCCTATTTTATTTTCTGTTTATTATTAATTTTCGAAATCCATAACCATTTAATCTGCCTAACTGAGATTTACAAGGTGACCATAGCTTGCTTCAAACCAACAATCTCTGTGGGATCGACCCTTACTCACGTAAGGTTTATTACTTGGACGACCCAGTACACTTGCTGGTTAGTTGAACGAGATTGTGGAAAGAAAGTGCTGAGTTAATGTTTTTATGCACATGCCAAAGAGCCATTATTGTTGATCACAATTTCGTCCACCAACAATTCAGACAGACCATCATAGAATATATCCAGGATGGTCCATTTTGAAAGCATGTCAGAAGGACACTTTTTGGTCAGTTGCTTGTATCTCTCCCAAGCTTCATAGAGAGATTCACCTTCTTTCTACCTGAAGGTTTGAACATCCACTCTAAGCTTGCTCAGCTTTTGAGGAGGAAAGAACTTGGCTAAGAAAGCCATGACCAGCTTATCCCAAGAGTTCAGGCTATTTCTAGGTTGAGAGTCCAACCATGTTCTAGCTTTGTCTCTTACAGCAATAGGGAAAAACATAAGCTTATAGACCTCGGGATCAACTCCATTGGTCTTAACAGTATCACAGATTTGTAAGAATTCATTTAAGAACTGAAAAGGATCTTCTGATGGAAGTCCATAAAACTTGCAATTCTGTTGCATCAAAGAAACTAATTGAGGCTTTAGCTCAAAATTGTTTGCCCCAATGGCAGGGATTGAGATGCTTCTTCCATGGAAGTTGGAATTTGGTACAGTAAAGTCACCAAGCATCTTCCTTGCATTGTTGTTGTTGGGTTTGGCTGCCATATCCTTTTTTTGTTCGAAAATTTCAGTTAGGTCCTTTTCAGAGTACTGTGCTTTAGCTGCTCTTAGCTTCCTCTTCAAGGTCCTTTCAGGTTCATGATCAGCTTCAACAAGAATGCCTTTTTCCTTGTTCCTGCTCATATGAAAGAGAAGAAAAAAAGAAAGTATGGAATCCTCTATATCACAGTATAGAGATTCCTTTATGTGAGTAGAAGAAGAAAATAATAGAAGAAGGAGAAGAGAAAAATTTGAACACAGAGAGGAAGAGAGGGTTCGAATTTTAAGATGAAGAGAAGTGTTAGTGAATAAATAAAATAAATAGAAAGAGAGAGAGGGAAATTTGAATTTTAATTAAGAAAAAAGAAAAATATTTTTGTTTTTATTTTAAAATATAGTTTGAATTCGAAAATTAAGAGAATAAATAAAATTAAAAGTTAAAATAATTAGTTAAATAAAAAGATTTTTGAAAAAGAGAAAGGTGATTTTCAAAATTTAGAGAGAGAAAAGTAGTTAGGTGGTTTTGAAAAAGATAAGAAATAGTAAAACAAACAAAAAGTCAATTAGTTAGTTGAAAAAGATTTGAAAATCAATTTTGAAAAGATAGAAATTTAGAAAAGATTTTTTGAAATCAAAGTTTGAAAAAGATATGATTTGAAAAAGATATGATTAAAAAGATATGATTGAAATTTATTTTGAAAAAGATTTGAAAAAGAAATTTCAAAAAGATTTGATTTTGAAAATTGAAGTTGATGACTTGACTAACAAGACACTAAAAGATATGATTCTAGAATTTAAAGATTGAACCCTTCTTAACAAGAAAGTAACAAACTTGAAATTTTTGAATCAAAACATTAATTGTTAGTAATAATTTCGAAAATTATGAAATAAAGATAAGAAAAAGATTTTAAAAATCAATTTTAAAAATTTTTCGAAAAACATGAAATAAAAATGAAAAAAATTTGATTTTTGAAAAAGATTTTGAAAAGATAAATTTTTTAAATTGAAATCTTGACTTGACTAACAAGAAACAACTTATTTAAAAATTTTTTGACTAAGTCAACCCAAAGATTTCGAAAATTATGAGTAAAATAAGGAAAATATATATTTTTTATTTTTGAATTTTAATGAGAAAAGAGAAAAATAACTAAATGACTCAACACATAAAAATTTTGGATCAAAACCAATGATGCATGCAAGAACACTTTGAATATCAAGATGAACACCAAGAACACTTTGAAGAACATGATGAACCTCAAGAACTTATTTTTGAAAAATTTTCAAAAAAAGAAAAACATGCAAGACACCAAACTTAGAGATTTTTCATGTTTAGACACTAACAATTCAAAAATGCATATGAAAAACAACAAAAGACACAAAACAAGAAAATATGAAGATCAAACAAGAAGACTTGTCAAGAACAACTTGAAGATCATGAAGAATGCAATGCATGAATTTTTCGAAAAATGCACAAATTTTAAAAACATGCAATTGACACCAAACTTAAAAATTGACATTAGACTCAAACAAGAAACACTAAATATTTTTGTTTTTTTGTTTTTATTAAATTTTTTTTGAAAATTATTTTAGAAAAATGAAAAAGAAGAAGAAATTTTTTTTGAAAGATTTTTGAAAGTTTTTTGAAAATAAAATAAAGGTTGAAACAAGAAGAAAATTACCTAATCTGAGCAACAAGATGAACCGTCAGTTGTCCAAACTCGAACAATCCCCGGCAACGACGCCAAAAACTTGGTGCACGAAATTGGGATCTCAATGGTGCCAACAACTTGGTACACACAATTGTAATCTCAACTCTTTTTCACAACTTCGCACAACTAACCAGCAAGTGCACTGGGTCGTCCAAGTAATAAACCTTACGTGAGTAAGGGTCGATCCCACGGAGATTGTCGACTTGAAGCAATCTATGGTCATCTTGTAAATCTCAGTCAGGCGGATTCAGATTGTTATGGAGTTTTAATAAATAAAATATAAATAAATACAAAATAAAGATAGATATACTTATGTAATTCATTGGTGGGAATTTCAGATAAGCGTATGGAGATGCATTGTTCCTTCTGAATCTCTGCTTTCCTATTGCCTTCATCCAATGCTTCATACTCCTTTCCATGGCAAGCTGTATGTTGGGTGTCACCGTTCTCAATGGCTACTTCCCATCCTCTCAGTGAAAATGGTCCTCTGCGGTTTTTGTATGGCTAATCAACTGCCGAATTGCTCGTCTCGGATGAAAAATACCATGCACATATATCGTATGGCTAATTAGCTGTTGGTTCTCGATCGTGTAGGAATAGGATTTACTATCCTTTTGCGTCTGTCACCACGCCCTACAGTCGTGAGTTTGAAGCTCGTCACAGTCATCCCATCCCAGATCCTACTCGGAATACCACAGACAAGGTTTAGACTTTCCGGATCTCAGGAATGCTGCCAATGGATTCTAGCCTATACCACGAAGATTCTAATCTCAGATTCAGATGCCCCATTATCAGAGGGGAGTCGATGTGAATCATTGATTAGAAACCCAAGAGATATACATTCAAGGTTGTTTTCATGTAAAATGGAAGTGGTTGTCAATCACGCGTTCATAAGTGAGAATGGTGATGAGTGTCACATAATCATCACATTCATCATGTTATTGGGTGCGAATGAATATCTTAGAATAAGAATAAGTATGAATTGAATAGAAGAACAATAGTATTTTGCATTTATACTCGAGGAACAGTAGAGCTCCACACCTTAATCTATGGTGTGTAGAAATTCCACCGTTGAAAATACATAAGAACAAGGTCTAGGCATGGCCGAATCGCCAGCCTCCCAAAATGTCATATGAATTCAAAAAAATAGGGAATAAGACCTGATCCCAAGATCAAGGATGATCGAAAGATGTGAGTACAATAGTAAAAAGTTCTATTTATACTAAACTAGTTACTAGGGTTACAAAAATAAGTAAATGATGCAGAAATCCACTTCTGGGCCCACTTGGTGTGTGCTTGGGCTGAGCATTGAAGCTTTCACGTGTAGAGACCTTCTTTGGAGTTAAACGCCAGTTTGTAACTTGTTTCTGGCGTTTGACTCTAGCTTGCAACTTGTTTCTGGCGTTTAACGCCAGAATAGGGCATAAAGATGGCGTTGAACGCCAGGTTGTGCCATCTAAACTCGGTCAAAGTGTAGACTATTATATATTGCTGGAAATCTTTGGATGTCTACTTTCCAACGCAATTGAGAACGCGCCATTTGGACTTCTGTAGCTCAAAAAAATCTATTTCGAGTGCAGGGCGGTCAGAATCCAATAGCATCTGCAGTCCTTTGTCAACCTCTGAATCAGATTTTTGCTCAGGTCCCTCAATTTCAGCCAGAAAATACCTAAAATCATAGAAAAACACACAAACTCATAGTAAAGTCCAAAAATGTAAATGTTTCTTAAAAACTAATAAAAATATACTAAAAACTGACTAAATCATACTAAAAACTATGTAAAAACAATGCCAAAAAGCGTATAAATTATCCGCTCATCATAGCTCAAACCCACTTGCTCTGCATGGGTGTTTTTGTCCATGGTCAGCTACCAGAATGTCTCAGGTTGGCTATATAACCAACAGATGATATCATCAGCCATAGAACAGGCATGCATCATATGCATTTATGTGTTTTGATTGCTTGTGCATTAATTGGGATTGCCTAAGTGATTATAATATGCTATTTGTTATATTTGCTATCCATATTATTTGTATTCTACCTATGTTTACTTTATCTGTTTGTATGTCTGTTGTTTTTTCAGAGTTAGGGATTGGAGGAAAGGTGGAGAATTTAGGGTTTTGGATAGAGTTGGTTAAGTTTAGAACCTTAGACAACCACCCTTACTTATGGCTTTCGTTTTTAATTATTTAAGTTTTATAATCTAAATGTAAGAGTTCTAGGATTGCCTCTGACTTTTCCAGGGCCTTATTTATTATATATGTGGGCACCTTAACCATACTGAGAACCCCCGATTTTCATCCCATACAATATTTGTGGTTTTTCAGATACAGGTTGAGAAGCCCTACTTTATGTATTCTGGAGACTCTGATGAAGCAAAGAACTCTTGAAACTCAGGGGTGTACTTTGTTTATATTTATATATGTATATAGATTCTCCACCTTGTATTTTTTGTTTGTCCCTTTTAGAGGTTGACTCGGAGAAACAGGTTGTCAATTTTTCTGCTTTAGGTCATTTTGGGATTCTCATGTATATATATGTTTATATGCTCTGTCCGATTTTAGCTTCATGATCCGGGTCAGGAGCCTTGTTATCTGTATCTTGAAACTCTCTTATGCTACTTTGTTACGTTAATGCTTACGTGAGTGACGTGTTATTCTGCTTACACTTTGTTTTAAACCTTCTTTAAAAAGGCTCCTAGATATAAGTTTTTTTAATTATATTATATATATAATTTTACTTTTAGAGGTTGTAATACCTCACCACTTTTGTTTTATGATTTAAGCTTAAGACTCTGTGTGGCAGGGTGTTACAGGAGATCTGGGAGTGGGGGATGCAGTACTTCAAAATATAACACAGTTATTCAAATGGTAGTGGTGGTTTTCTAAGGAAAATTGTCTATTATAGAAGAAGATCGTGTATTCTTGTAATAATTTAAATTCTAATGTATTGCTTTGTCATCAGTATGTATCTGCTAGAGGGGGACCATGGAAAGATATTTGTCAGTTGCTGATCAAGGAGTAGGAGGTGAGGGAGATGATCAAGGGTTTATCTTTGGAGGTAGGTAACGGTAGACAAGTCAGATTTTGGGAGGATAATTTGTTGCCAACTAGTGTATTGAAGGACACTTTCCCAAGGCTTTTCTCGGTTTCGAATCAGAACGAATCTGTTATAGGGGATTGTGAATTCTGGGATGCGCTAGAATGGATATGGAACTTTCAATGGAGAAGGAAACTATTCCAATGCGAGTTGAAACTAGTTAACCAACTTCATGAAGTTCTACAAGCAATCAAGTTAATAACTGAGAGAGAGGACCAACTGGTGTGGAAATTTGATAAATCAGGCGCTTATTCTATTAACTCCTTTGTGCAGGTTTTGCAAGCGAAAATACTTCTGGAGGACATTACGAGTTATAGTTTCACTAGTTCTATTTGGACAGGTTTAGTACCTCCATGTGTTGAGTTATTTACCTAGTTTGTGCTAGTTGGTAGAGTCAATACTAAGGAGAGATTACGTAGGTTAGGCCTTATTGATCAGCGTGATAGCATGTGTATTTTATGTAAAAAAATGTTGAGGACTTTCACCACTTGTTTCTTCGTTGTCAGCTTACTTGACAGATGTGGTGTGCATAGTTGTTCGACTATGGTAGATTGTGGGTTGTTTCAGGGACAATTAAACAACACTTTCAAAGCTGGACAGGAATAACTGTAAGGAAGGAAGAATCTTCTTGGTGTCTAATTGACTTTTTTGCTATCGTTTGGCAAATATAGATGGAAATGAATGACATAATCTTCAGGAGTCAAGAAACAGGAGTTGCGGAAGTTATCAATAGGTCACTTATGAGCTACAAAGAGTAGAGTAGAGTTGATCTAAATGGTTATTGATGGAAATGCCGGAGATGACTATAGATTGATTCTTGTCTTCTGTTTAGTTATTTGTCCCCTTTTGCTCCATTTTGTTATGTTGAGCTCCTTTACTTCAAAAAAAAAAACCTACATGCAAAAGTGGATACAATAACTAGTGAGCTTTCTTGCTTAATTGATGTTTTGAACCAAAAAAGACTGCAACTGATGCCCGTTTTACTCATCTGGAGGCAGCAATTGATAACCTATAACAACCGAAGAATACAAACACTTCAACTCATGGTGGTAAATTCTCAATAACAGAACCATACACAAAAATTGATGATCCTATTCGCAGTTGTAAGACCCCAGATTTTTAAAAGTTAAATAAGAAATTTATTTATAATTTATTATATATAATTGAGATTATATTTTTAAGAGATTTTATATATCAATTAAGCAATTTCTTATATATGATTTAAAGCTTTAGTGATTAAAAGATAATAAAAATTTTATATGCTTTAATTTGAATAATTAGATTTTTAGCTTTATTTTATAATTTAAAGAAAATTAATTTGATTATCTCCAAATATTGAATTAGAGCATTGAGTTGAAAATAATTTGTAAATTGATGATTAAATGATAATTTTATAGATATTATTATTGGATTTGGAATTAGTTCAGTTACTATATTAATCTTTAATTTTATTAAAATTACTAAATTACCAAAAATCCCTAATTTCATACACAGAACCCTAATCCCCAAATTGAAATCCTAACCCTATTACCCAATTCACCTACACGTATAACCCCTACTACATGTTCATTCTTCAATTAGCCACGCTTACCCTCCCTCATGACTCACTCACCACCGCCAACTTCTACATACAATACAACTTCAGCAAACAAAATGGAAAAGAAAAGAAGAGAAATCAGAAGAAGAGAAAAGAGAGTGACAGAAAGCTGAGAAGGGAAGAGAGGGAGAATCAGAGCTATGGGAGTAGAGAGAAGCAGAGCAAGACAGCGCCGGCGCCGTGGGTCTCGCCACCACCGTTGACGCTGCTGTGGACTGCGAAGCTGCCGCCGCTTCCATTGACGAAGAGGAGAGAAGGGGACGCCGTTGAGCAAACTTGCAAGAGAGGGAACTGCCTTCCGCGCATCACAATCATCGAGTCCGAGGCGGAGAGGAGGAGCGCGAGAATTCCATCACTGTCAGATCCATCGCATCACCGTTGGGGGGCTTCGAAAGGGGGAAAGGAAATTGATTCCGTTACACCCGTTGCCGGAGGGGGAACTAGCTGTGCCACCATGCCTCTATTACCGGGAAACACTGTTGCCACTGTCGAAATCCACTGTCACTCTGTTTTTGCATTTTCCCTTTGTTACAGTAAGCCATTCTATTCTGAAACCCTCACAACTAGTGTATATGCGTTATGTTATGTTTTTGGTAAAAATTTTGAGGTTTTGGTAATAAAGGATTGATTTCTGGTTGTTGCATATCGTGTTTGGGGTTGCTGCCGTTGTTGCGAGGGTGGAATGGGCTGTGGTTGTGACTGCTGAGGGTGTAGGCCAAGAGGAAATGGAATTTGTCATGTAGTTAAATCACGAACGAGGTAGGGGTAATTTGTTAAACTTAATTCACTAATAAAAATTATTTTAAGTCGATATTAATAAGAAAAATATATTTTTATGATTTTGCAAGTATTATGAATTGATTGAGTTGCTTGGAATGAATATAAATGCTAGTTTCAATGGTTTATTGATTGATTGGAGATGTTTAGTTAACTTTTGTACTTGATTTAAGGCTATTATGATGATGGTTGAATTGTGACTGTTTCTGATGATTATTGAGTTGGAAAGTCGATTTGATTAAATACTATGTAAAATGATTTTCTTGGTTTGAGGTTAATTTGATATAGAAAATGAATTCGCCTTTGAAACGATCTGAGATATTGGGAATGAGTTTTATTGATTTATCGAAAATGATTTTTGATATTATAACTAGTCAGAGTTATTGGAAATGGTTGAAAAGAGGTTGAGAATGGTTCGCTTGGGACTCGAAAAGGGTGGCAAAGTTTGATTTTTAGGGGAGATGCTGTCGAAATTTTATTATAAAACTTAAGACTTTGTTTAGTTAGAAAAAGGTTGGACTTGGGAAATCGTATTGTTTGGTTTTTGATTTATTAATAAAAGATTTATTTTTGGGTTTGATTTATTAAGGAAAAACTTTATGTTTTGAATGTGAATTGTTTAGAAAATATTATGTATTGAATTTTTACTCATTAAAGAAGATTTTATGTTTTGTGTTTGATTAAAGAACTAAATTTTAAGAAATTATGATTCAAGGAGTTTATTAATTTTAAAGAACAAGTTTGATTGTCATCCTCCCTAAAGTCTCGAGACTCTACCATGAGATTTACTTAATAAATGATTCTTGTTAGTCTTTTGAAAGGGGTTTAAATCTAAAATGGTTTTGAAGTTGGTGTTGGTTTTTAATAAAAATGATTTGAGTTCGGTTTGTTAAGAAGAAGAAAGAAAGGGAAAAGAGAACACGACACATGTGATTTATGAAATGATTAAAAGGTCACGAGAGGGTGACGGAAAGTAAGTGGTTAAGGTGCTGATGTGAAATTGTTAAGCCGTGGGCTTTATGTGTGAATGATTGTGCGGGGATACCCGTGTATATGGAATGACTTCCAAGAGAAAGCGGCACATGCTTTAGCTGGAGAATCAGCGCCTACAAGTACTTACAGAAGTCATGTTCAGGCATACTTCAGCTGGAGAATCACCACCTGCAAAGGTTTGGGACCTTGCAGAGGTTATGTCGCTGGAATGCCTTATCTGATTGCGAGACGGATTGCGTCGGGTGCGGGTCGAAACCGACAAATGAGCTCATTAGCTGGGTTAGGGATAGACATTTATCATGTTGCATTTGTGTGCTTAAGTGTTTTAGTTTGCTTGTTTGATGAATTCTGCTTAATTGGTAAGTATTCTGTGTATGTATTTGCCTTGAATTTGATTATGTTTGTGATTGATTATGTTGAGATTGAGTTTCGATGGTAAATTGTTTTGATTTGGGCCAGAGGCCAAGATTTGGTTATGTTTGGGTCGGAGGCCATGATTGACTGGATTAGAGATAAGTTTTGATTAAAATGTCATTTTACTTGGAATTTTTGTGAGAGAAATACGAATTTTAGATTTGAATAATAAGTTGATAATCACTATGTTTTGAAAATAGTTTTAATTACAATATCTTCTTACGACAATTCTTAAAATTTCTCTACTGAGAATCCTTTCGAGGATGATGTTCTCACTCCTCTACAGACTTTCTTTCAGGAAACGGACGAAGACACTTATGAAGAGTTTTTTTAGTTTAACTTATGCAATATGCATGGATGTATTAGTTTACTTATTATTATATTTACCTCGTCATTAATATTATGATTTTTGTAAGAGGGATAGGAGTTATATGATTTGTATATATCTAATATGTATAAGTTACTTGAGTGTAAGAAGTTTTGTTTATGTATATGCTTGTTTATTTTATTGTAAAAGTATTTTTCCAATTTTTCAAATAAAATAGCAACACGGTTTCGAGTCAAAGGCTCATATTTTATTATTAAGTACATGAAGTCGTCATAATACCTCTTGCTGTCAGAATGGCGCAACCGGAAGCGTGACATTCTGATAGTGAGGGTGTTACAGTAACATCCATGTTGAGTTCCCAAAGTTTGACGGTTCTAATATTCTTCATTGATTATTTCGTGCGGAGTAATTTTTTGAGTTCTACCAAACCCCCGAAGATCAGAAGGTAAACTTGGTAGCTATACATTTTGAGAAAGAGGTTGTCCCCTGGTTCCAAATGATGCACAAGACATACCCATTTCATTTTTGGCAATTATTGGCTAGAGCTATTGAATCACAGTTCGGTCCCTCACCATTTGATTCTCCAAGGTCTGATTTATTCAAACTCACTCAAGTTGGATATGTTCATCAATATTATATAGAATTTTCTGCTTTAACAAATCGTTATTACGGTTTGAACCCTGATGCTATTTTGGATTATTTTATTGGTGGATTAAAACCGGAAATTCGAAAAGAGGTGATAGCACAAGCCCCGGATAATTTGATTTGTGCCAATTTTCTCGCCAAATTGTATGAAGATAAAGCTGAGACCAAACCAAGAAACATCAATTGGTCAAACAAAAATTATACACAATCTCGATACACAACTCTCACCCACTCAATCAAACACTACTCCTCTCACAAATCTCCCTCCTTTATTAAATTCACCAATTGCTAAGACACCCACCAATCAAAGAAATCTTGCCATTAAGAAGATTTCCCTAGCAAAAGTAGAAAGGCGTAGGGAGAACGGACTTTGTTTCACATGTGATGAGAAATATAGTGATGAGCGGATAATTTATACGCTTTTTGGCATTGTTTTTAGTATGTTTTTAGTATGTTTTAGTTAGTTTTTATTATATTTTTATTAGTTTTTAGTTAAAATTCACTTTTTCTGGACTTTACTATGAGTTTGTGTATTTTTCTGTGATTTCAGGTATTTTCTGGCTGAAATTGAGAGACCTGAGCAAAAATCTGATTCAGAGGCTGAAAAGGACTGCAGATGCTATTGGATTCTGACTTCCCTGCACTCGAAGTAGATTTTCTGGAGCTACAGAAACCCAATTGGCGTGCTCTCAATTGCGTTGGAAAGTAGACATCCTGGGCTTTCCAGAAATGTATAATAGTCCATACTTTACCCGAGATTTGATGGCCCAAACAGGCGTTCCAAGTCAGCTCAAGAATTCTGGCGTAAAACGCCGGAACTGGCACAAGAATGGGAGTTAAACGCCCAAACTGGCACAAAAGCTGGCGTTTAACTCCAAGAAAAGTCTCTACACATGAAAGCTTCAATGCTCAGCCCAAGAACACACCAAGTAGGCCCGGAAGTGGATTTTTATGTCATTTACTCATCGTTGTAAACCCTAAGCTACTAGTTCTCTATAAATAGGACCTTTTTGCTATTGTATTAGGCATCTTTTGATCACTTTAGATCTCTAGATCATCTTTGGATGTCTAGTTCTTAGATTATGAGGGCTGGCCTCTCGTCCATGCCTAGACCTTGTTCTTATGTATTTTCAACGGTGGAGTTTCTACACACCATAGATTAAGGTGTGGAGCTCTGCTGTACCTCGAGTATTAATGCAATTACTATTGTTCTTCTATTCAATTCAGCTCATTCTTGTTCTAAGATATTCATTCGCACCCAAGAACATGATGAATGTGATGATTATGTAACGCTCATCATCATTCTCACTTATGAACGCATGCCTGACAACCACTTCCGTTCTATAAGCAAACAATGCTTGAATGTTTATCTCTTGGATTCCTTAATCAGAATCTTCGTGGTATAAGCTAGAATTGATGGCGGCATTCAAGAGAATCCGGAATGTCTAAACCTTGTATGTGATATTCTGAGTAGGATTCAATGATTGAATGACTATAACGAGCTTCAAACTCCTGAAGGCTGGGCATTAGTAACAGGGTGATGCCCAATATACAGCTTGCCATGGAAAGGAGTAAGAAGGATTGGATGAAGACAGTAGAAAAGCAGAGAGACGGAAGGGACAAAGCATCTCCATACGCTTATCTGAAATTCTCACCAATGAATTGCATAAGTATCTCTATCTTTATTTTATGTTTTATTCATCTTTTAATCATTAACCCTCCATTACCATTTGAATCCACCTGACTGAGATTTACAAGATGACCATAGCTTGCTTCATACCAACAATCTTCGTGGGATCGACCCTTACTCGCGTAAGGTTTATTACTTGGACGACCCAGTGCACTTGCTGGTTAGTTATGCGAAGTTGTGATAAAGAGTTGAGATTGCAATTGAGCGTACCATGTTGATGGCGCCATTGATGATCACAATTTCGTGCACCAAGTTTTTGGCGCCGTTGTCGGGGAATTAAATGTCTTAACTACAGTTTTGCATTTGTTCCCTGCAATAACAGTGCCAAGTTTTGATCCGGCAACAACACCAAGTTTTTGGCGCCGTTGCCGGGGATTGTTC
>NC_029780.3:21841524-21844062 GCF_000817695.3 Arachis duranensis | reverse complement strand
AAGCTTTAGACTAACATTGCATGATTCCTGGAATTCTTATTAAAAATTTTGAATCTATTTATTTTCTTTTCCATATAATTTTCGAAAAATCCAAAAAAATTACAAAATCATAAAAATAAAAAATATTTTATGTTTCTTGTTGAGTCTAGTGTCTCATTTTAAGTTTGGTGTCAATTGCATGTTTCTGTTCTTCTTGCATTTTTCGAATTCATTCATGTGTCTTCATTGATCTTCAAGTTGTTCTTGATGATTTACTTGCTCTGATCTTTAAATTCTCTTGTCTTGAGTGTTTTGTTATTTTTCATATGCATTCTCATTTTGTTAGTGTCAATGGTATACAAACTTCTAAGTTTGGTGTCTTGCATGCATTGTTTATTTGATTTTAGTTGCATTTTGATTATTCCTCATTATTAAAAATCCAAAAAATTTTTAATTTGTGGCTTTTCAAGTCAATAATATAGAAAATTGAAGATTTAGAACATTCAGCAAAGAAATTACACAGAAAAAGCTGGGCGTTCAAAACTCCCAGTGAGGAAGGAAAACTGGCATTCAAACGCCAGCCAGGGTGCCTGGCTGGGCGTTTAACGCCCAAAAGGGTAGAGTTTTGGGCGTTAAACGCCAGAATGGATACCATTCTGGGCGTTTAACGCCAGGATGGCACAAGAGGGAAGATTTTGTTTTTAATTCAAATTTTTTTCTAGTTTTCATAATTTTTCAAAATCAAATCTTTTTCAAATCATATCTTTTCAATCATATATTTTCAAAATCAATTTCTTTTTTTTAAAATACTTGCTAACAATTAATGATTTGATTCAACATTTCAAGTATGTTGCCTTTTCTGTTTAGAAAGGTTTAATGTCTGAATCATATCTTTTCTTGTTAGCCAAGTCATTAATTTTAAAAATCAAATCTTTTTAAATTGTTTTTCAATCATATCTTTTCAATCATATCTCTTTAAAACCATAACTTTTCAATCATATCTTTTTAATCACATCTTTTTCAAAATAGTTTCAATCATATCTCTTTGATTTCCAATTTCAAAATCTTTTTCAAAATCACTTTATTTCTTTCTCAATCTTAGTTTTCGAAAATCAATTACCATTTTTCAAAATTTCTTTTAATTAATTCACTTTAATTTTTGAAAATTTCTTCCCCTCTTCTCACATCCTTCTATTTATGGACTAACATGCACAATTCGAACTCTATCTCTCTTGATAAGTTCAAATTCTTCTACCTCTTTCTTCTATTTTTCTTTTCCTCTAACACCTCAAGGAATCTCTATACTGTGACATAGAGGACTCCATATTTTCTTGTTCTCTTCTCTTTCATATGAGCAGGAGCAAAGACAAAAGCATTCTTGTTGAGGCTGACTCTGAACCTGAAAGGACCTTGAAGCAAAAGCTAAGAGAAGCTAAAGCACGACTCTCTGTAGAGGACCTAACAGAAATCTTCAAAGAAGAAGAGCCCATGGCAGCCGAACACAACAACAATGCCAACAATGCAAGGAAGGTGCTAGGTGACTTTACTGAACCTACTCCTGACTTCTATGGGAGAAGCATCTCTATCCCTGCCATTGGCGCAAACAACTTTGAGCTTAAGCCTCAATTAGTTTCTCTAATGCAACAGAATTGCAAGTTCCATGGACTTCCATTGGAAGATCCTCATCAGTTTTTAGCTGAGTTCTTGCAAATATGTGACACTGTCAAGACCAATGGGGTTGACCCTGAGGTCTACAGACTTATGCTATTCCCTTTTGCTGTAAGAGACAGAGCTAGGATATGGTTGGACTCACAACCTAAAGAAAGCCTGAACTCTTGGGAAAAGCTAGTCAATGCCTTCTTAGCAAAGTTCTTTCCACCTCAAAAATTGAGTAAGCTTAGAGTGAAAGTCCAAACCTTCAGACAGAAGGAAGGTGAATCCCTCTATGAAGCTTGGGAAAGATACAAACAATTGATCAGAAAGTGTCCATCTGACATGCTTTCTGAGTGGAGCATCAAAGGTATCTTCTATGATGGTCTGTCTGAACTGTCCAATATGTCATTGGACAGCTCTGCTGGAGGATCTCTTCATCTAAAGAAGACGCCTGCAGAAGCTCAAGAACTCATTGAAATGGTTGCAAATAACCAATTCATGTACACTTCAAAAAGGAATCCTATGAACAATGGGACAAATTAGAAGAAAGGAGTTCTTGAGATTGATACTCTGAATGCCATATTGGCTCAGAACAAAATATTGACTCAGCAAGTCAATATGATTTCTCAAAATCTGATTGGAATGCAAGCTGCACTAGGCAGTACTAAGGACGCTTCATCTAAAGAAGAAGCTTATGATCCTGAGAACCCTTCAATGGAAGAGGTGAATTACATGGGAGAACCCTATGGAAACACCTATAATCCTTCATGAAGAAATCATCCAAATCTCTCATGAAATGATCAACAGAGACCTCAACAAGGTTTCAACAACAATAATGGTGGAAGAAACAGGTTTAGCAATAGCAAGCCTTTTCCATCATCTTCTCAGCAACAGACAGAGAATTCT
>NC_029780.3:21839707-21840934 GCF_000817695.3 Arachis duranensis | reverse complement strand
TTGAAGACCATTACATCCCTGCTGATTTCATAGTCCTAGAGACTGGGAAGTGCATGGATGAATCCATCATCCTTGGCATACCCTTCCTAGCCACAGCAAAGGCTGTGATTGATGTTGACAGAGGAGAATTGATCATTCAAGTGAATGAAGAATCCCTTGTGTTTAAGGCTCAAGGATATCCCTCTGTAACCATGGAGAGGAAGCATGAAGAGCTTCTCCCAAAACAAAGTCAAATAGAGCCCCCACAGTCAAACTCTAAGTTTGGTGTTGGGAGGCCACAACCAAATTCTAAGTTTGGTGTTGAACCCCCACATTCAAACTCTAAGTTTGGTGTTGGGAGGTTCCAACATTGCTCTGAGTATCTGTAAGGCTCCATGAGGGCCCACTGTCAAGCTAATGACATTAAAGAAGCGCTTGTTGGGAGGCAACCCAATGTTATATTTATCTATTTTCCTTTTGTTATTTTATGTTTTCTATAGGTTGATGATCATGGGAAGTCACAAAATCAATTGAAAAAGCAAAAACAGAATAGAAAACAGAAAGAAAAATAGCACACCCTGGAGGAAAATTTACTGGCGTTTAAACACCAGTGAAGACAGCAAATGGGCGTTTAACGCACAGTCTGGCACCATTTTGGGCGTTTAACGCCAGAAAGGGGGCACTAGACTGGCGTTAAACGCCAGGAAGGGGCAAGAAGCTGGCGTTAAACGCCAGAAATGGGCACCAGCTCGGCGTTTAATGCCAGAATTGGCAGAAGGAGCATTTTTGCTCGCCACTTGGTGCAGGGATAAATTTTCCTTGACACCTCAGGATCTGTGGACCCCACAGGATCCCCACCTACCCCACCACTCTCTCTCTTCTTCACCCATTCACCAATCACCTCAACATCTCTTCCCCCAAAACCCCTCACCTATCAAATCCCACTATTCTCTTCACCACTCACATCCATCCTTCATAAAACCCCACCTACCTCACCATTCAAATTCAAACCACTTTCCCTCCCAAACCCACCCATTCTGGCCAAACCATACACCCCCTCTCCACTCCTATATAAATCCATCTTCACTCCTTCATTTTCACACAACCTAAACACTACTTCTCCCCCTTGGCCGAACCACAAAGCCACCTCCATCTCCTCTATTCTCGAGGATTCTACTCTCTTCTTTCTTCTTTTGCTCGAGGACGAGCAAATCTTCTAAGTTTGGTGTGGTAAAAGCATTGCTTTTT
>NC_029780.3:21839121-21839428 GCF_000817695.3 Arachis duranensis | reverse complement strand
CAAGGGTGCATCAAGACCACTTCTATGAAGTTGTGGCCATGAAGAAGGTGATCCCCGAGGTCCCTTTCAAACTCAAAAAGACTGAATATCTGGAGATCTGACATGAGATCCGAAGAAGAGGTTGGGAAGTTCTTACCAACCCCATTCAACAAGTCGGAATCTTAATGGTTCAAGAGTTCTATGCCAATGCATGGATCACCAAGAACCATGATCAAAGTGTGAACCCGGACCAAAAGAATTGGCTTACAATGGTTCGAGGAAAATGCTTAGATTTTAGTCCGGAAAATGTAAGGTTGGCATTCAACTT
>NC_029780.3:21838747-21839075 GCF_000817695.3 Arachis duranensis | reverse complement strand
ACATAGAGGGAGACATCCTCATTGATGAAGACAAGCCCATCACTAAGAAGAGGATGGAGCAAACAAGAGATCCCACTCATGGATATGAGGAGATTCCTCATCATGAAATCCTTGAAATGCCTCAAGGGATGCACTTTCCTCCACAAAACTATTGGGAGCAACTAAACACCTCCCTAGGAGAATTGAGTTCCAACATGGGACAACTAAGGGTGGAGCATCAAGAACACTCCTTCATCCTCCATGAAATTAGAGAAGATCAAAGAATCATGAGAGAGGAGCAACAAAGACAAGGAAGAGACATTGAGGAGCTCAAGCACTCCATAGGATC
>NC_029780.3:21837999-21838732 GCF_000817695.3 Arachis duranensis | reverse complement strand
GAGCTCAAGCACTCCATAAGATCTTCAAGAGGAAGAACAAGCCGCCATCACTAAGGTGGACCCGTTGTTTAATCTCCTTGTCCTTTATTTCTCTGTTTTTCGAATTTTTATGCTTATGTTTATCTATGTTTGTGTCTTATGATCATTAGTGTCTTAGTGTCTATGCCTTAAAGTTATGAATGTCCTATGAATCCATCACCTTTCTTAAATGAAAAATGTTCTTAATTGAAAAAGAGAAGAATTGCATGAATTTTTGAATTTTATAACAGATTAATTATTTTGATGTGGTGGCAATACTTTTGACTTCTGAATGTATGCTTGAACAGTGCATATGTCTTTTGAATTTGTTGTTCATGAATGTTGGCTCTTGAAAGAATAATGAAAAAGGAGACATGTTACTGAGGATCTGAAAAAACCATAAGAATGATTCTTGAAGCAAGAAAAAGCAGTGAATACAAAAAAAAAAGAGAAAGAGAGGAAAAAGAAAAAGAAAAAAATAAAGTCGTGATCCAAGGCAAAAAGAGTGTGCTTAAGAACCCTGGACACCTCTAATTGGGGACTCTAGCAAAGCTGAGTCACAATCTGAAAAGGTTCACCCAGTTATGTGTCTGTGGCATGTATGTATCCGGTGGTAATACTGGAAGACAAAGTGCTTTGGGCCAAGGCCAGAACTCATAAAGTAGCTGTGTTCAAGAATCATCATACTTAACTAGGAGAATCAATAACACTATCT
>NC_029780.3:21826629-21837857 GCF_000817695.3 Arachis duranensis | reverse complement strand
CTCATCTAATTAATACTGATCTTCATAGATGTTTTTGGAATTCATTGCATATTCTCTTCTTTTTATCTTATTTGATTTTCAGTTGCTTGGGGACAAGCAACAATTTAAGTTTGTGTTGTGATGAGCGGATAATTTATACGCTTTTTGGCATTGTTTTTAGTATTTTTTAGTATGTTTTAGTTAGTTTTTATTATATTTTTATTAGTTTTTAGTTAAAATTCACTTTTCTGGACTTTACTATAAGTTTGTGTGTTTTTCTATGATTTCAGGTATTTTCTGGCTGAAATTGAGGGACTTGAGCAAAAATCTGATTCAGAGGCTGAAAAGGACTGCAGATGCTATTGGATTCTGACCTCCCTGCACTCGAAGTGGATTTTCTGGAGCTACAGAAACCCAATTGGCATGCTCTCAATTGCGTTGGAAAGTAGACATCCTGGGTTTTTCAGAAATGTATAATAGTTTATACTTTGCCTGAGATTTGATGGCCCAAACAGGCATTCCAAGTCAGCTCAAGAATTCTGGCGTAAAACGCCGGAACTGGTACAAGAATGGGAGTTAAACGCCCAAACTAGCACAAAAGCTGGCGTTTAACTCCAAGAAAAGTCTCTACACATGAAAGCTTCAATGCTCAGCCCAAGCACACACCAAGTAGGCCCGGAAGTGGATTTTTATGTCATTTACTCATCATTGTAAACCCTAAGCTACTAGTTCTCTATAAATAGGACCTTTTTGCTATTGTATTAGGCATCTTTTTATCACTTTAGATCTCTAGATCATCTTTGGATGTCTAGTTCTTAGATTATGGGGGCTGGCCTCTCGTCCATGCCTAGACCTTGTTCTTATGTATTTTCAACGGTGGAGTTTCTACACACCATAGATTAAGGTGTGGAGCTCTGCTGTACCTCGAGTATTAATGCAATTACTATTGTTCTTCTATTCAATTCAGCTCATTCTTGTTCTAAGATATTCATTCGCACCCAAGAATATGATGAATGTGATGATTATGTGACGCTCATCATCATTCTCACTTATGAACGCGTGCCTGACAACCACTTCCGTTCTACAAGCAAACAAGGCTTGAATATTTATCTCTTGGATTCCTTAATCAGAATCTTCGTGGTATAAGCTAGAATTGATGGCGGCATTCAAGAGAATCCGGAAGGTCTAAACCTTTTCTGTGGTATTCTGAGTAGGATTCAAGGATTGAATGACTGTGACGAGCTTCAAACTCCTGAAGGCTAGGCGTTAGTGACAGACGCAAAAGAATCACTGGATTCTATTCTAACCTGATTGAGAACCGACAGATGATTAGCCGTGCTGTGACAGAGCGCGTTGAATATTTTCACTGAGAGGGCCGCATTGTAGCCACTGACAACGGTGATGCCCAACATACAGCTTGCCATGGAAAGGAGTAAGAAGGATTGGATGAAGACAGTAGGAAAGCAGAGAGACAGAAGGGACAAAGCATCTCCATACGCTTATCTGAAATTCTCACCAATGAATTGCATAAGTATCTCTATCTTTATTTTATGTTTTATTCATCTTTTAATCATTAACCCTCCATTACCATTTGAATCCACCTGACTGAGATTTACAAGATGACCATAGCTTGCTTCATACCAACAATCTCCGTGGGATCGACCCTTACTCGCGTAAGGTTTATTACTTGGACGACCCAGTGCACTTGCTGGTTAGTTGTGCGAAGTTGTGATAAAGAGTTGAGATTGCAATTGAGCGTACCATGTTGATGGCACTATTGAAGATCACAATTTCGTGCACCATATAGCTTCGGCCATAAATTCCCGAATAAACAACTTTTACTCTTGCAAATTGAGGATGAAGTTAATGAAGAAGTGCGACTGGCAGAGACTATTACAACTGAAGCTGCTGCTTTACCCGTTGATTCTTTAACAAAAAATGTTCAACATTCTGAAGCGTACCAGCCTTACCTCTTTATGAATGCATTACATGGGAGTATAGGAAAGGAAACTATGAAGTTTGAAGGAATAGTAAATGGCGTGAATATACATATACTACTTGATAGTGGGAGTTCAGATATCTTTATGCCCCCCACGAATTGCATAATTTCTAAGTTACCAAGTTGGCATCAACCTACATACTAAGTGATTATGGGTAATGGCCATACCATAGCTACAGAGGGCTTCATAGCTAATGTGCCAATGAAAATTCATGGGACTGATCTTAATATTCATGTATTCTTACTACTCGTGGCTTCATTTCATTTTATGTTAGGTGTCTCCTAGCTCAAGCAATTAGGAACACATGCAGCAAACTATGTTCATGTATTATTTCATTACTATGACTAAGAAAAGTTGATTACTTTGAGTGGATTGCAAACCTTCAAATCAATAACTACACAACTGCATCATTTTAGAAGGCTATACATGACAAATGTAATTGAAGAAATGTATACATTGGAAGCTGCTCCAATTGTTGAGGACCCAAAATTTCTAAATTTTTCAGAGAAGATGGAACCAGAGATGCGATCATTGCTGCAATCTTATAACTCTGTCTTTACTAAGCCAACCAGATTTCCCCCGAAGAGAGCATTCAATCACCGCATTCCATTTATTGATGGTTTAAAACCTGTCAAGTCTAAACCATACAGACAATCGCATAGCCAAAAAACACAGATAGAAATGATGGTAAAAGAAATGCTGCAAGAAGGGATCATACAGCCTAGTAATAGTCTTTTTGCATCACCAATTATTTTGGTGAAGGAAAAGGATAGGACATGACGATTTTATATAGATTACAGAGCTTTGAATGCAATCACAGTGAAAGATAAGTTTCCTATGCCAACAGTTTGATGAACTCCATAGCTCTAAATTCTTTTCAAAGTTGGATTTAAGATCTGGGTACCATCAGATTTTAGTGCAACCAGAAGATAGACATAAAACAGCTTTCAAGACTCACCAAGGGCTATATGAATGGCTGGTAATGCCATTTGGGTTAACAAATGTGCCAGCAACCTTCCAAGCACTAATGAACTCAGTCTTTGAACAGGTTCTGCGAAAATTTGTGTTAGTTTTTTTTTTATGATATACTAGTTTATAGCGCAACATGGACACCCCACTTAGGCAACTTAGAAATTGTGTTACAATTACTTAAAGAAATCCAATTGTTTGCCAAATTGTCAAAATTCTCTTTTGGTATGGAGAGTATTGATTACCTTGGACACGTCATATCTGGTAATGGCGTAGCCGTGGATTGGAATAAAGTTCAAGCAGTGATGGAATGGCTAGTTCCGAACAATTTGAAGCAGTTGTGAGCCTTCCTGGGACTTACAGGATATTATAGAAGATTCATTCAGTAGTATATATCTTTGGCAGCTCTTTTGACAGATTTATTGAAGAACGACAATTTTAATTAGTCCAATGCAGCACAAGAAGCTTTTGATAGGTTGAAAAAAATATTATTCCAAGGGCCAGTGCTAGCATTACCAGATTTTTCACAGCTTTTTCTGTTGAAAACTAATGCTTCTGGACTTGGTATAGGGGTTGTTCTAAGATAAGCGGGTTACCCAATTGCGTATTTTTCAAAGAAATAAGGTGCTTATGCTCGAGAATTATTTGCAGTTATAGAGGCACTAGCAAAATTTAGACATTACCTGGTAGGGCATAAATTCACAATTAAAATAGATCAATAAAGCTTGAAGCATTTATTAGACCAATCACTCCAAACGTCGAAACAACAAGTTTGGTTACATAAATTCTTGGGCTATGATTTTAAAATAGAGTATAAGGCAGGAAAGGACAATATTTCTGTAGATGCATTGTCTCGAACTTGTTATATGGCATGGAGCCAACCAACGTGCCAGTTCCTTGAGAAGATTAAGAAGGCTCAAGCTGCAGAATAATAATTACAAGGAATTATTATGGGAAATGAAGATGCAAGGGACATGTCAGTGAGAGGAGGTATGGTATACAAGGGTGATAGATTGGTAGTTCCTACAAAATTTGAATTGATTCATCAAATTTTATATAAATTTTATTCATCTCTGATTGGGGTCACGCGAGTCTTATGAGGATAGCAGCTCAAATTACTAGCAACTTTTATTGGGATCACATGATGCAAGATATTAAGAAATTTATAACAAATTGTTATATTTGTTAAAAGGCTAAGTCATTAAACACCTTTTTTGTCGGTTTATGACAACCATTGCCAATACCAGAGAGGGTGTGAAAAGATATAAGCTTGGACTTCATCACAGGTCTGCCGAATTCTTCAAGCTATACAGTAATTATTGTGGTAGTTGATAGACTATTAAAGTATACTCACTTCATCCCTATGAGAGAGGATTTTAATGCGAAACAAGTGGTTGAATTATTCTTTACTCAGGTGGTGAAGTTATATGGCATGCCACGAATAATAGTTTCTGATAGAGACAATTTTTACCACTAATCTATGGCAGCAATTATTCAAGTTACAAGGGACAACCTTATCAATGTCTTCTGTATATCACCCACAATTTGATGGCCAAGCGAATGCTGTTAACAAAATTTTAGAGATGTTCCTCAGATATTACACATATGAAAGCTCAAAGCACTGGTCCAAAGCTCTTGCTTGGGCTGATTGTGGTATAATTTTTCTTACCAAACAAGTGCAGACATGTTGCCGTTTGAAGCAGTTTATGGAAGAAAAGTTCTGACTATTACCAAATATGCTATGGAGGCAATTGATCCGCCACAAGTACAAGAGATGCTATCAGATATATACCACATTCTGCAACAATTGAAAACAAACTTGAAAAAAAGCTCAAAATAAAATAAAAATATTGACAGATAAACAGAGAACCGATAAAAAATTTGTAGAAGGAGAGTTTATCTTGGTTAAGCTTCAACCTTATAAACAACACTCGGTGCAGTTGAGAAAAAAAATAAAAAATTGAGCCTAAGGTATCTTGGACCATTTCAAATTTTTAAAAGGTTTGGCAAAGTTGCTTACAAAGTAGAACTACTACCAGGATCTAAGATACATCCAATTTTTCATGTTTTCATGTTAAAGAAATTTCAGGAAGACCTTTTAGCACAATATATTTTTTTACCATATCTCTCCACAACACAAAGACCGTTACTATAGCCAATTGCTATATTAAATAAGAGAATTGTTAGAAATGGTTCAAATGAGGTTATACAATTACTAATTCAATAGGAAAGCATATCTGAATCTGAAGCCACATGGAAAAACTATGATTTGCTGACAACTCACTATCCTCAACTCAATCTTGAGGACAAGGTTATTTTCAAAAAGTGGAGTAATGTTGTGATACCAAGGACTATTGGAGTCATTTCACCCATAGACATAAGTGAAGAAAAAGAGAAATGGGCTGAAAATTCAGACTATATAACAAAAAGTGGTGAAAATAAAAAAAGTAAAAAAAACTACAAAAAGGACCAATTTTCAATTGAGGAATTATGTGATTGAAACCTATAAGATAAAAAAAGGCACATATTAACATTATGACTGGGATGACTCTTAATTTCTAATTTTGGGAATGCTTCTTTTTTCTCACTTCCAGCAATAACACCAATTTCTTTGCCAATTTCAGATGTAGCTTGGAAGTCGATGGTGCTTTTGCTTCTTATTTATTTTTCTCTTTCTATTTGATTATAAACTCTTGGTTTTACGTATCTTTATTCTTGTAAGTATTATTTGAATTTATGTATTTTTGTTACGGAATTTTTTTTTCTTAGTACTCAACCAGTATTTGTACCAGTTTATCAGACTTTATTTTTGTGAGTTGATACTATTTAAAAAGTTTTTATAATTATTTAGCTAGTGGTGCTATAATTAAATTTTATTGTATGTGATAAGCCGAAAATGTGTAACTTAAAAATGAATGAATCAATAAATAAACCAGCCACTTTTTTAAAAATAAATTTAAATTGTTAATGACCAGAAAACTATAACAATAAAACTACTTCACATATTACATTCTCATTACTCAACCATACTACTTCATCCAAAAGTATTTTCACTCCACTTTATCATAATTTCCACGTACTAATTATGCGAAAAAAGAGTCTAGTATGTACTAGATAACAACAGTGTAGGAAAAGGAAATATTGGTCCTAAAATGAGTGTATATAAGTGACAAGTCATGCTACAAATCATTTTCAAAACAAGGAAGCAATAGAAAACGAAAGGCAAGGCACAATTATATGATGTTCTTGGAAACAAGAGACATGAAAGCTATAGAGAAAAAGAAATGCCTGCTGGCAATTTGGAATTATTGGTGTATCTCATCTCCAACAACTGATCTCAGTTCCTTATATAATGTTTCCGGGTCCACCATCTTTGGATGGGTTGCATCGCATCGTTTAATTAGTTGTTTAAACATTCATAGCTTTCGCCCTATTTGGTAGGCTACTAGTTTTTTCTTACGCCAATTTTGTTGTCTACTTATTACTTAAGTACTTTTTAAGTAAATTGATGATAAATGAAGAAAAAATAAATAAGATTGTTTTCTTCTAGCGATATTCTCCAATTTTATAATTTAAGGACTAATTTATCGTAGATTTAATGAATTTTATTTAAAAAATTTTATTAGTTAATAGATTATAACATGCACAAAACGAAATTCTAATTTTGACACTTGAGTGAATTAATCATTTTACTAATCTAAATTTATTACCATAAAGTTATCTTTTTTTTTTTGAAAAATGATATTTGTCCTATTTTTACTGTTTACCTTTATTGTATATATTTGTTACTAATCTAAAAAATAAATATTTTATCAATCACTTTATATTCATACTAAAGTGAAAGGTGCAGATAAGGGCAATCCATATAGTATTATTCATTCGGGTTATGTTAGGATTTATGATGCTAACTCAAAAATTAATCAAAGAAAGGATAAACTGAATTAGAAAGGAAACTAACATCTTATACATAGAAGAGATCAGAAGAACAAACTTATAAAAGAGTAGTGTTAATACTTGCTGGACTGGAATGGTTTGTAGTTGCCAATGTTTACACTATATATATGGAGGTTTACAAACAACAAGAATTTGCCAAAATAAAACCATAGGAGAAGAATAAATCTGTATTCATTCGCAAAAAGTTTTATAATTAAATTAATTTTTCAAAAATTATAAAATTAATCATGTTTGTTCTTTTATCACTTTATGAATAATTTTTGTCAACAATTAATAATGTAGAATGTTAGATTATATTGAAATTAGAAGAACGAATTTTTCAGAGACGAATTTAAAGAACACAAATTTTTCAGAAATTAATTTAACCATTAACTTATTTTTAGATTATTATCATTTTCTTTAACCACTAAATTATAATTATTTTCGTTTATTATGGTATAATTTTCTTATTTTAATTGATAAATTATAATTATACTTAAAAAATTAAATAAAAAGCTTCACGTGACTGTTGGGCATGCTAGCTAAGTAGCTATAGCATATGCACAGCATATACTATGATGAACAATTCAAAGCGGTCGTTAGGTTATTAGAATTTTATCAATCAACTACTAATTTCTAATCAATTATCATGTGAGAAATCAAATGACACGATGGATTGTTCACAATGTGGCTTGAATGGTCCAAACTGCCCCACTATGGAAGCTTCATGGTTTTACATTTATATATATATATTATATTTTTTCTCTCTTTATTCAAAACAACGATTACTTTTATTACTTTCATTTGTTTATTTTTTTTCAACTTATTGTATCTTTTTGTTATGTTCATTATCAAAAATAAAATAATCACACACCATAAAATTATTTAAAATATATTTTGAAACATGGTTTTTATATTGAATATGTTTATAATTTGTTTTATGTGTAATTATATTATTTTATATGTGTTATAGATATTTTGATGCAATATCTTAAATTGTAAAAAAAAAAAAAATATAATGCTTTCGAAACACATTTAAAATTCATTCTTTCTTCACACAAATTTTACATAAAAATATCCAAAAATATAAATACATTCACAATTAAATGAACAATATAAATACATCTAAAATTAAGTATTGACACATCTAAATTATATTAATATTACAAGTTTCAGATCAAACAAAGTAGTACAAAAAAATTATCAACACAAACATATCCCAAAAACATCTAATATTATGCATAGATTAAAAAGATGTAACATTTTATTAAACAGAAAAAAGGGATAAAAGATCAAAAATTCTAATAACATAGAAAATTTGACTGACGTAACAAATCCTAAATCAAACAGAACGGTGCAAAAAAAAAAATTATTAATGCAAATACATTTAAAAAAAGTACCCAAAACACATCCAAAATTATACATGGATTAAAAAGATAGAATCTTTTACAAAATAAGAAAAAAAAGGAATTGGAGTCAAAGAACTCTACTAACCTAAAAAATACGAAGGAGGTGATGCTTTACGAGACGAGAAGCCGCAGTGAAGAGACGCTGAGGAGGCGGGGAAGAGGAAGAGTGCATTGGTGAGACGCGTTTTCAGCACAGAAGAAACGGAAAAGAGGAAGACCATGTTGATAAAAAGATAATGGAAGATGCAGCGAAGATGAAAAGCGTGTTGATGGAGGAGCACAGCGTAGAAAAAGAGCACACGCAAAGGAGTAGCGTGGTGATGGAGGAGGAGTATGGCGACGGTGTTGAGTCTGCAGCAGAATTTGACTTCTAATAGCTACAAAGTAATATGAAATTGAACACTACTCACAATAATGCACTCGCTATATAAGAAAAGGAAATAAAATAATAATAATAATAATATGAAAAGAAGATGTGAGTATATATAGTTGTTATTGTTGATGATATCAATTACAATTCTTGAGACGTATATATAGTATCTCTATGCTATAACTTCAACGAATAGGAATAAAATTCTCCGACAAAAACTCCTTACTAAACATTTTGAGTTCTCTTTTATTAAAACTCAATTTTAATTTTACTTCCTAAAATTACTCTTATCCTTCCTTTATTCTCACAATTCTCCACCTCGGTCACAATTTGAAATCTACTCAAATTTTGGACGATCAAAGTGTGGTATTCATATATGGTTGTGTCAATTTTACAATGACTGCGTACGTGTCCTTGTTCAGGATCAAACCAATCGTAGTTCTTTTATTTCTCCATGTAATGCCTAACATGAAGCAATATTGAGCAATTCCAAACAGTGTTGGAACTTGTTTCCTGACACTACTTTAGTCAACATATCAGCAGGGTTTTCATCTGTGTGTACTTTTATAAGAGAAATGTTACCTTTCTCTATAACATCGCGCACGAAGTGATATCTTACATCAATATGCTTGGTACGAGCATGATGAACCTGATTGTTAGCCAAATGAATTGCACTTTGACTATCACAATTCAGATCCACGCAATCTTGCTTCAACCCCAAATCATCTAGAAGACCTCTTAGCCACAATGCTTCTTTCACCCCTTCTGCTACTGCCATGTACTCAGCTTCTGTAGTAGATAGTGCCACTGTAGCTTGTAACATCGATCGCCAACTAACTGGAGCACCTTGTATTTTATATACATAACCAGTCGTAGAACGTCTTCTATCTAGATCACCAGCATAATCAGAATCAACAAAGCCGCTGATTTGACATGATTTTCCACTAAAGCATAAACCTGTGTCAATGGTGCCCTTCAAGTATCTTAATATCCACTTGACTGCTTCCCAGTGTGCCTTACCCGGGTTTGCCATGAACCTGCTAACGACACCGACTGCCTGTGAAATATCTGGGCGTGTACATACCATAGCATACATTAGGCTACCGACTGCACTAGCATAAGGTACATTTTCCATGTAAGCCTTATCCTCTGCTGTTATGAGAGATTGTTTACCAGAGAGCCTAAAATGTGGAGCCAACGGCGTTACCACTGATTTAGCATTTTTCATTTCAAATCTTTCAATGACGCGCTCAATGTATCCTCTTTGGCTCAAGAACAATTTTTGGCTTGATCTCTCCCTTTTAATTTTCATGCCTAATATTTTTCGTGCAGCACCCAAGTCTTTTGTTTCAAATTCTTTACCAAGTTGAACCTTTAACATATCTATCTCTACCTTGCTCTTAGAGGCAATAAGCATGTCATCCACATATAATAGAAGATAGATATAATCACCTCCAGGAAGCTTACAAATGTATACACAACAATCATAATTACTTCTGGAAAAACCTTGTTTTAACATAAAGGAGTCAAATCGCTTATACCATTGCCGAGGAGATTGTTTTAATCCATATAGTCAAGCGACATACCTGACTTTCTTTACCCTCAACCTTGAAACCCTCAGGTTGATACATGTAGATTTCTTCCTCTAAGTCATCGTGTAAGAATGTAGTCTTCACGTCTAGTTGTTCCAACTCAAGATCACCATGAGCGACAAGACTTAAAAGCACCTGTATGGAGGTGTGTTTCACCACAGGAGAAAATATCTCATTGTAATCAACACCTTCTTTCTGTGCAAATCCCTTTGCTACTAACCTAGCTTTGAATCTTGTACCATTTGACTTAGTAGGATCTTCTTTTCTTTTATACACTCACTTACAACCAATTGTAGTCTTTTCCACGGGCAATGGGACCACATCCCATGTCTTGTTCTTATGAAGAGATTGCATCTCTTCCTCCATAGCGACCAACCAACTCTCTCTATCTTTGTCTTTGATAGCATGTTTGAAGGTGACCATCTCATCATCCTCCACTGAGAGTGCATAATCTACCAAGTTTACCTGCCCATAATGTCTCAAAGGCTTGTCTGACCCAAATTTCTGAGCAAATTTATAATTCCTCTTTGGCCTAGTATATGCCAAAGAATCATGCTGCTTTCTCGCTGAATTTTCTCAGGATCAACTTCATCCTCTGCGTCATCTCGAGTAGCATTAGGATGCTCCACCTGAACATTATTAGAATCTATTTGTTGGTATTTAGACTCTATCTCCACCACTTGAGTATTTGAAGTTTTTCCAACATCACCATCATCTGGCACCACATCTTTAGACAAAGCTACCATAGATCGTTCATCAAAGGTAACATCCCTGCTAATTACAAACTTAGAATCATTTACACTCCAAAGGCGATAGCCTTGAACCCCTCTTGGATACCCCAAAAAGATTGCCTTCTTAGCTCTATCATCAAGCTTATTATCTTTGACATGATAATAGGCTGTGCATCCAAAGACTCTGAGTTTCTCGTAATCTGTTTGTTCTCTTGACCACACCTTATAAGGTGTGTCTCCATCTA
>NC_029780.3:21815933-21818765 GCF_000817695.3 Arachis duranensis | reverse complement strand
CATCCATGGTCAGAGTGTCACCCACCAGCATCAATGTCTGCACCAGATTTTCATAGGACTTCGGTAATGAAAGTAACAATATGAGTGCCTGGTCTTCATCATCAACCTTCACATCTATATCCTTTAAGTTTGATATGATCCTGTCGAACTTATTGATATATTCTCGGATTGAGGTGCCTTCCTCCATCTTGCATGTATACAATTTGGATTTTAAGTAGATCCTGTTAGTTAGAGTCTTCGTCATGAAGTTACTCTCTAACTTTAACCAGACGCCTGCTGCAGTTGCTTCTTCGTTCACCAAGAAAGCAACATCCCTCTCAAGGCATAAGATTATTGCAGCCCGTGCCTCAAGATCTAATTCTTCCCAATCCTCATCTTTCATTTTCTCTGGCTTTTACTCCTTTTCTGCCAGTGCCTTGTATAATTTTTATGATATAAGCAGATTTTTTATCTGTATCCTCTAATAAGAAAAATATTTTTTTCCATTAAATTTTTCGATTTCATATTTGCCTACTTTGACATTACTACTAGTAGAAGCCATTATATTCAAAATTGAATTTTACCACTCAAATAATGAATAATATAATGTTGGCTCTTGATACCAATTGTTGAGTCTGCAGCGGAATTTTGACTTCTAATAGCTACAAAGTAATATGAAATTGAACACTACTCACAATAATGCACTCGCTATATAAGAAAAGGAAATAAAATAAAATAATAATAATAATATGAAAAGAAGATGTGAGTATATATAGTTGTTATTGTTGATGATATCAATTACAATTCTTGAGACGTATATATAGTATCTCTATGCTATAACTTCAACGAATAGGAATAAAATTCTCCGACAAAAACTCCTTACTAAACATTTTGAGTTCTCTTCTATTAAAACTCAATTTTAATTTTACTTCCTAAAATTACTCTTATCCTTCCTTTATTCTCACAGACGGAGACTTGTTTCAGGCGATGCAGCTGCTAGGTTTTTACATGGTTGAAATCTGTTTTGGGATATTTAGGGGTTTGTTTTAGGATGTGTTAGGTTGCGTTTGGTTCTAAAAATAGGATAAGACAATACACTGAGAACAAAATACAAATAACAGAGACACAAAAATTAATGTTTTTTATTTTGTTTGGTGATAAACTAGAACAAATTATAAAAGTCTAATTTATTCTATTTTTTCATTCAAAAAATTTGGAAAGAAAAATATAATAATAAAAGTATAATTATGAAAAATTAACAAGAAATAATGAAAGAAAAAAAATAAGTTGTCTCTTGTTAGTGTCTTTATGTCATTCCTGTCAGAATTGATACAAAATACATTAATTCAGTGTCTTTGGATTCAATATCTCAGTCAATATCTCATCTCCCAAATACGATTTTGTGTCTCTATATCTCTGTCTCAATGTTTCGTGCCTATAAACAAACATAGCTTTATTGTTTAGGAAGATTAAAACTGATTTGGACATTTAAAATTGAATTTTTAAATTTTAATTTTACTTAAATTGATGTTTGAATTTGTATTTTAAATTAAAAAATATTAAATCTATTTAAAAGTGTTTGTTTTAATTTTTTTCAAAATTAATGTAATAAAAAACTGACAAAAACTAGTTTAAAGAATACCTATAGTTAAGTGGGGCAATCTAGTGTACAGATGTGCCTGTACAGATTTTGGTCCTTTTGTAGCTGAAAAAGCGTGTCATTAAAAGTGTTGCTTAAAGAGAAAATGTTACCCTTAATCGTTAACTTGGCTCTGATACCAAATTTTAAAATGTAATTTCTTTTTTCAAAATTATTAACTCTTCATATTTTGCTTTGAATGAGTTTATAATTTGTATAGATTTGGTTAGTGGTACTTTATAATTTGTAATTTCATAATCAAAAGTATTGAGCATTTCTACTATTACTAATTCTGATTTCATTTTTATAGTTTTTCAATCTTGTTTTAGTTTATAATATTCTTTTTTGCATTGATTATTGTATATAGAATCTTTTATCTGTTTGTCTTTTTCTTTAATATAATTTTTCAAATCCTCCAAAACTTCTTTTATTTCTACACTTTCTGTTGTTTCTAAATATCTTTTTAATTTTTCAACTTCATTTTCCATTTTTTCTTTCAACAGCTTTAATTCTTTTAAGTCATAATATGGTGTTCCAGGCATTTATAAATTTTTTCAGTTTAGCTCCAACTTGTTTATATTTGTTTTTATTTCTATCCTTTTTATTATAAGGTTATTAATTTCGAACTGAAGATTATTTAATTCCCTTTTATACTCCTTTATTTTACTTTTTAATTTTTTCGCCCTTTTTCTTTTTATTTTGTTTTCTGGTCTTTCAATCTTTGTATACTTCATTAGTTATTCTATCATCGATTCATCATTATTTTCTAGAGATTCTATTAATTTTTCTAGCTCTTCAACTTCTCCTTTCAATTTGTCATAGATTATTTTTAGAGCTTCAAATGCTCTTTAATTTATTTCAGAAAACTGTAAATAATTCAACCGATTTTCTCTTTCAAAGAGCTCTTGTTTCTTATCTTGATAGGTTACATATATTTTCTCTTTATTTATTGTCATAACTTAATGTTTAGGGTTTCATTTAATTTTTCGACCTTTTTTTGTTAATTCTTTTATTTCAGAATTTTCTTCTTTAATCTTTAACTTAGATAAACTTAAAGGGCTATTAATTTTGGATTCTCTTATTTGAAAATTCGATGAAACTAATTTTCCTGATGGTTCTTTTAGTAAAAGAACTGGGTTTTCAATAGCTTTATATTTTGGTATTTCTGTTTTTACAATTTTCTGAAATAATTAATCAACATAAATTCTTTCTCT
>NC_029780.3:21811437-21812558 GCF_000817695.3 Arachis duranensis | reverse complement strand
GCTGGAGCCGCATGAGGGCTTTTACTTAATCTTATAATTCCTTTTTCCAAAAGATCTCTACATTCTAAAGAGAACTCTTCTCTATCTCTTGCGGAATAAGGAATTTTATTTGGAATATTTATCTCTTTTGTAGGATCTTTTAATTTAATACTTACTAATTCGTTTTTTGTATTTTTAATATCTAAAGGATTTTCAGCACAAATTTCATCCAAAAGTTCTTCTATCTTTATTTCAAGATTATTTTTTGGAATATTTATCTGAAAGTATAAATTTAAATAACATGTTTCTAATATAGAAAATATTTTAAATTTTAAGATCTTATCTATAGTAGTAGTTGGTATTTTTATACGTTTTGATTTTTGATTTATTGAAGAATCATGTGGGGCTTTTAAAACTATGTATTGTATGTTAATTCTTGAATGAATGGATGATATAATTTTAAAAAGTTATTTCCTATGATAAAATCCATTCCAGAATCTAACATATATATAGATGGAACAATGAACCTATTTTGAATAAAAATTTCAGTCATCTCTGTTTTTTGGTCAATTTTATGTATTGATTTGTCAGCTATTCTCACTCTTAATGGTTTCTTTAATTTTTTTCAACCAAGTTTTATATTTGTACTAGCAAAGCATTGTGTTGCTCCAGAATCTATAAAAGCATTTACAAATTTTTCTGTTATTTTTATAGTAATAAATGTGGCATTATTACTCAGTCTTTGAGTCTGTTTCTGAGACATATTCAAAAATATAGTCTAGGTTATCATCAGATTCCTCTAAAGGTTCCATAAAACAAGACTTAGCAATTTCTATTTGTTTAGTAAGATCTTTTTTATCCTTCTTTTTCGGACATTCATTTGCATAGTGCCCTTCTTCTTGGCAATACCAACACTTACAGTTTTCTTTTTTATTTGGGCAATAGTCACTTTTTTGCCTTTTGTTTTTATTATTATTTTTTGTTCTAAAATACCTCTTTTTTCTCCAGTTTGGATAGTAATTTCTTTTTCTAAATTGATATTTTCTCTTTTTCTGAAAATTTTTATTAAGCCCATATTTTTGGGGTATCTCTTCATTATCCTGACAGCAAATTCTAATTATATTTGCAAATCTTTTTTGAGT
>NC_029780.3:21805008-21811195 GCF_000817695.3 Arachis duranensis | reverse complement strand
ATGGTATTTTTGTATATTTTGAATCTTTATTTATAAACCTTTTTTTGAAAGCATAATTATCAAAACCTGTTTCCATTTATATTGAGATTGGTTATCTTTAGATGTTCCAGCTTTATTTTTTACTTGTATTGGAATTGCTGGTTCTTCGTCACTTGAATAATCTAGGATGTGTTCTTCATTTTCTATATTTTTAGAATTTACTAATTCTTCTTCTATTTGAAATCCTTGTTCCATAATATTATTTTCTTGAGCCATTTTTTTTTAATTGTTTAAAAAGCATTGTTACTTCTTCTAATTTTTCTTCAATATTCATAATTTTAGTGGTGGTTTTACTTTTAGATCTGTTATGTTGATTATATTTTGAAATTTTTCTTCTTTGGGATTCTCTTTTTCTTTATTTCTTTGAAATTTTATGGATACTAATATTTCTTCAAGCATATCTACTATAGAATTTAATTGTGGGTTAAAAGTATGATAAAGATGTGGGGAATCATTTCCATGGTAACATTTTTTAGAAATTCCGTGTGAAAAATAAGTTTTTTCAGGTTTTTGAAGTCCTTCAATAAAACTTATAGTAAAATAAAGATTTTGAGAAAAATTATTTTGTATTGATTTTAAGAATTCGGTGTCATTACAGTTAACATTAGTTAAAATCATTAATTTTTGATCTATTAATTTTGATAACTTGATTATTTCTTCTCTTAAATCTTCTAATTTACTTTTTTCCATTAGGTGACGCTTTTCTTTGTGAAGAGTTACGGTTTAAAGTGTGGCTTTAAAAAGTGTGGTGTAGACAAATCTTTAAATCTGTACCAACTTTGGATCTGTATACTAAAATTCTCCGAGTTAAGTTGATATATATTGGGCTATAAAGTATGGAAAGTTTGTTGAGTTACCGTGTTAGTATGTCAGACATATTTTGAACATATTTCAGACACAACGTACATAAATACTCGTTCGTCACGCGTGCCTTCCGTGTTCATATGTGTTCTATCTGAAAAAAACAAAAAAAAAAGTGTCCGGATACGGTTCAGATATGGCCCAAAAATGAATTCGAAAATTTTAGTGACTTTAGTTTTACAAAAGATACATTGTAAAAGGTAAAAACCCTAACTTTTTTCCTTCCACCCCAGACCCCTCTCTGGCTCCACATTCACTCACCCTCTCCTCACTCTCGGTGTGCCGCTACATCCGGTCGCCGCAGCCGTGGATGTTTGTCGTCCTTCTCCACACTCACTCATTCTCAATCTCAGCATATCCTCTTCACTGCCATTGTTGCATTGCTCGTTGTTGTTCGTCGCCTTTCTGGTCGCCACTTTCGCTGTGCTCATCATCGCTGCTGTGCTCGTCGCCACTCCGGTTGCCACTTCTGCCATGCTCGTCGTCGCTGCTCTCGTGCTCTTTTGCCTCCTCCATTTCAAGTAATGGAGAATGTTTATTTTTTCATCAATTAATTTTTTATTATGTATTTCAAGTAATGGAGAATGTAACCTAACCCTTTACATTTATAATTTATATTTTTTATTTATAAGTAAAGATAACTAAATTATTACTAATTTTTTTAATCATTAATTATATAAGTATTATAGCCATCAATGATTGAGAGAAGATCCTACACTAGTTTCTCCTTATCAAGTTATTAAGATTACTAATGAGAGAGTTAAATTCTTGAAGAGGTATTTTTCTGAAGAAGAGAAAAAAAGTAAACATTAAATTTGTAAGCTTTTTTGATAATAGAGGTGTCTTTGATGATTATGACTCTTTGAATGATAGAGGCATAGTTGATGCAAAATCTTGGTGGCTAATTCATGGTGATAAAGCAAAACTTCTTCAACCAATTATTTTTAGGCTACTAGGGCAACCATCATCATCTTCTTGTTGTGAAAGGAATTAGACCACTTATTCCTTTATTCATTTTTTAAAAAGAAACAAGTTAAAGCCTAAACGTGCAAAAAATTTAGTATTTGTTCATACAAATCTTCGTTTTCTTTCAAGAAAAATTTCACAATACAATAAAGGAGAGCTATGATGTAAGATATTGGTAGAGATGATTTTTCACTAATTGATAGAAAAAAGGGTGTCCTTAAAGTTGCCCACCTTTTTCTTGATGAACCGGAGTTAGAAAGAGTAACTTTTTCTATGGCGAAGATATCAACCATATATAATAGAGAAATAGTATAATTTTAGATAACTTTTTTTTTTGTATACATATAATATATAAAACTCTTTCTAACTCTATTAAAACATAAGAGTTTATAATTTTATCTTTTGAATATTTATATACTTTAAAAAAATACATATCATATGATTGTTTTTGAAATGTTAATGTTAGAAAACAAAAAAACAACTAAAATTTGTCTTATTTAATATTTATTAATTGTCGTTATAATTAATAAATGTTAAATAAAATAAATTATGGTTATTTTTGACTAATTTTTTTAGTTACCAAATATTTATTATGGTTCATAAATATTGGGTATAACTTGTTCAGGTGTCTTATCAAAGTTCCACAAACAACTAAGCGTGTTACCTGCCTCAGATTAAGCAAAAGCGGTGTTTAAAGCAGCATTAAACAAATTAATGTACCAGCAATATATACGGTAGGTGGTATTTACTCTATTAAAATGTATACAAATTTATTAATGAACTAATTACTAAATAACGTTTTCGGTACATTCGTAGTTTAAACTAAACTTTAAATAATAATTGATTAAAAAAAAGAAAAAGATGATTTTGTATAGTTAACCACAATAACTATTTTTTAATTAACTGTGTTTAAATATTAGTTCACGGAAAAGAAAAAAAAATCAACTTCTAAGCAATTACAATGCATGTTCGATTCCATAAATGAACTAAATTATATTGGAGGATAAAAATGTTGGAAGAACGAAGAGGTACAGAGAGAGTAAGAGGAGTTATTTATTTATTTTTTTTAAAAAGTATTTATTTTTTATTTTATTTCATTTAAAAAAATTTATATTTTTGTGCGTTCTCTCATAATTTTGCATTCACTAACCGCGAAATATGAAACAATTTTTTTTTACCTCAATTTCGCAATTATTGCAATTATCGCAATTGTTGCTTATAGTTCAGAGAAAAAATTAGGATTCAGAAAAACTGTAAATTGCGGATGGAATGAGGTAGAAGATAAGAGAAGAGTCCGAAGGGCTGATTCTTTTTCTTTTTATATCTAATCCTAATTAATATAAAATATATTTTTAAAATTAAATAATATCTTTTTCTATTTGTAAATAAAATAAAAGTTTAATCAAAATTAATAAAATATTGCGTGCTGGCTTCTTGGAGAAGTGGGGACGATTATGAGTCATTAGTGTGGAGCCAAACTTCAAGTTCTTCAAGTTGGACTTGGAGAGGGCAGCGTGTACATGGAGCCTTTGTGATTGAATTGGTGGAGCCTCTAAGGCAGCAATTTCATATGAAAGGTGTAAACTATTATATATCGTTGGAAAGCTCCGGAAGTTTGCTTTCTAATATCGCTAGAATCACGTCAATTGGATCTCTGTAACTCAAGTTATTTCTATTTGAGTGCAAGGAGGTTAAGGTTGACAGCATCATCTACTTTCTTCCTCTTCTTCTACAGAAACTCCATCAAATCCATCCGAATACTACCTGAAATAAATAGAATTGCACACAACTCAAAGTAGCATTCATAGTGGCTAAAAGATATTTAAAACTTGATTAAACTTAACAATTCAAATGTAAATTCACTAGGAAAAGATAGGAAAGATGCTCACGCATCAACCATGTTTTTTCCTTTCTATGTGATTATACGTATCCTTCTTTGCAAAGTCCAGCAATGAGTAACCCTCAGTAATTTCCGACATGTATTTGAGTATCTTTGATGTAGGAAACACATAACTGTGCATGCTATCGATGTGTCCCTTCGTGGCATCTGGCATGCCACAAAAGTGAAGTATTAAGTGACTCATACCTCTCAAGGTCATCTCATAATTATGGTCAAGGATCACCTTCCTAACATTCCAAGTAGAGGTACCTTGATCCAACTATATTAATAACTTTGCTTTACAGTTTATGCGTGTCTCTGTCTTATGAATTCTTTGCTTATCTAATCTTGCATAGTTCTTCCCATATCTCAACCCATCGCTGTTTCAGAGATTTGTCTGCCAATTGTAGTGCTATCCTTGTTGGCTGTGCCTATTGGATTTGTAGCTTTTTCATCACAGACAAGGACATTAAATTAATACTTGTACTGAGATCACATAGGGTTTTGCCAAAGGTTATATTCCCAATAGTACAAAGAATCTAAAAGCTCCTTGGATCTAGCATCTTCCTTGGTAACTTACTCTGAATTATTACACTGCATTCCTTGGTTAGGACCACTGTTTCATCTCCCTTTAAGGTCTTCTTCTTAGAAAGTAGGCTTTTCATGAACTTAACAAAGGGAGGCATTTGCTCCAGAACCTCAGCAAAAGGAATATTGATTTGTAATTTTCTAAAAACTTCCAAGAACTATGAGAATTGCTCATCCATGGTCTCCTTTTTGAGCTTTTGGGCGTGTACTTTAATGTCCTCAGTCTTCTCTGGAGCTTCTATTTTCTCTGATCCTTCTGCAACCTATACCTCCTCCTCTGCAACTAGTTCACTCACTAACGTGATGGCTTTGCACTCTTTTCTTGGATTAGATATTGTGTCACTAGGAAGAGTATTGAGAGGTCTTTCAGGTATTTGCTTACTCAACTGATCCACTTGTATCTCTAAATTTCAAAGTGAAGCTCTAGTCTTCTGCATAAAACTGTGAGTATTCTTGGAGAGTTCTGCAACTATAGAGGCTAATTTAAGAGTACTCTAAGACTGAATAGATGCCTGTTGTGGCTGAGAGGCTTGAAATTGACGTTTGTTAAAATTATTCTGATTAAAACCACCCAGGGAATTGTTGAAGTTTGGTTGCCTCTGAGATTGATCTCTCCACCCAAAGTAAGGATGATTCCTCGACCCTTGATTAAATGTCTTCGAATAGGGATCATTATTGGAATTTCTAAAGGAGTTGCCCACAAAATTAACCTGCTCAGTTGTAAACTGGCCATAGTCATAAGTCTCACCCTGAGGAAAGACAACACTCATATCATAGGAAGTGTCTTGAGCACTGACAGCTGAAACATGCATTCCATTCAAATGTTGTGTAATAACACTAATTTGTTGAGACATAGCCTTATTCTGGGCAAGCATAGCATCCAATGTATCTAACTCCATGACTCCCTTCTTTATAGAGGTCCTCTCAGAAGAGTATAAGTACTGGTTGTTAGCAACCATTTCAATTAGTTCCACGGCCTCATCAGGGGGTCTTTTTCATGTGGAGTGATACTCCTGCCAAATTATTTAGAGACATCCTGGAAGTCTCAGGAACTCTGGTGCACGAAATTGCAATCTCACTTTCGCAATCCGCACAACTAACCTGCAAGTGCACCGGGTCGTCCAAGTAATACCTTACGTGAGTAAGGGTCGAATCCCACGGAGATTGCTGGCTTGAAGCAAGCTATGGTTATCTTATTATTCTTAGTCAGGATATAATATCAATAATAATTTTTAGTTTTAATTGTAAAAAGTAAAAGAGCATGAAATAAATACTTATTATGCAGTAATGGAGAATATGTTGGAGTCTTGGAGATGCTTTGTCCTCTGAATTCCTGCAACATAATGCTTTCTCACTTTCATAAATGCAAGACTCCTTCCATGGCAAGCTGTATGTAGGGCATCGCCGTTGTCAATGGCTACTTCCCATCATCTCAGTGAAAATGGTCCAAATGCTCTGTCACAGCACGGCTAATCATCTGTCGGTTCTCGATCATGTTGGAATAAGATCCATTGATCATTTTGCGTCTGTCACTACGCCCAACACTCGTGAGTATTAAGCTCATCATAGTCATCCAATCCCAGAATCCTACTCGGAATACCACATACAAGGTTTAGACTTTTCGAATTCTCAAAGATGCTGCCAATGGATTCTAGCTTATACCATGAAGATTCTGATTAAGGAAACTAAGAGATACTCATTCAATCTAATGTAGAACGGAGGTGATTGTCAGGCACACGTTCATGGATTGAGGAAGGTGATGAGTGTCACGGATCATCACCTTCTTCATAGTGAAGCGCGAATGAACATCTTAGATAGGAACAAGCGTGTTTGAATGGAAAACAGAAATCATTG
>NC_029780.3:21801927-21804109 GCF_000817695.3 Arachis duranensis | reverse complement strand
CGAGTAGGATTCCGGTATTGAATGACTGTGACGAGCTTCAAACTCCTGAAGGCTAGGCGTTAGTGACAAACGCAAAAGAATCAATGGATTCTACTCCAACCTGATTGGGAACCGACAGATGATTAGCCATGCTGTGACAGAGCATTTGGACCATTTTCACTGAGAGGATGGGATGTAGCCATCAACCAAGGGTGATGCCTCCAAACTATTAGCCGTGCAGTGACAGCGCATAGGACCATTTTCCCGAGAGGATTAAAAGTAGCCATTGATGATGGTGATGCCCTACATACAGCTTGCCATGGAAAGGAGTAAGAAGGATTGAAGAAAGAGTGAGTAGTGAAGTAGAGTTGCAAGAGGAGCACAGCACCTCCATACGCCTATCTGAAATTTCCATTATTGATTTACATAAGTATTTCTATCCCTTTTTATTTTCTATTTATTATTATTTATTCGAAAATCCATAAACCAATTTTAATCAGCCTAACTGAGATTTACAAGGTGACCATAGCTTGCTTCATACCAACAGTCTCTGTGGGATCGACCCTTACTCGCGTAAGGTTTATTACTTGGACGACCCAGTACACTTGCTGGTTAGTTGAACGGAGTTGTGAAAAGAAAGTGCTGAGTTAATGTTTTTGTGCACATACCAAAGAGCTAAAATTGTTGATCACAATTTCGTCCACCAAGTTTTTGGCACCGTTGCTGGGGATTGTTCGAGTATGGACAACGGACGGTTCATCTTGTTGCTCAGATTAGGTAATTTTCTTTTCAAAAATCTTTTTCAAAATTTTTCTTTTCTTTTTCGTTTTCTCCAAAAATGTTTTCGAAAAAAATCAATAAAAATCCAAAAAAAAAAACTAGAAAATCATAAAAACTAAAAATATTTTGTGTTTCTTGTTTGAGTCTTGAGTCAATTTTTAAGTTTGGTGTCAATTGCATGCTTTAAAAATTGTTCTTGCATTTTTTTCGAAAATCTCATGCATTCATAGTGTTCTTCATGATCTTCAAGTTGTTCTTGACAAGTCTTCTTGTTTGATCTTGATGATTTCTTGTTTTGTGTTGTTTGTTGTTTTTCATGTGCATTTTTGCATTCATATTTTCCAAATTTTTGAAAATTTGAGTTGACTTAGTAAAAAATTTTCAAAATTAGTTGTTTCTTACAAGTCAAGTCAAATTTTCAATTTCAAAAATCTTATCTTTTCAAAATCTTTTTCAAAAACTATATCTTTTTCATTTTTTTTTCTATTTTTCGAAAATTTCAAAAATCTTTTTCAAAATATTTTTAAAATCTTTTTCTTATCTTTATATCAAATTTTCGAAAATTCACTAATAATTAATGTGATTGATTCAAAATTTTGAAGTTTGTTACTTTCTTGTTAAGAAAGGTTCAATCTTTAAGTTCTAGAATCTTATCTTGTAGTTTCTTGTTAGTGAAGTAAGTAATTTTAAAATTTTAAATTAAATCTTTTTACCTTTTATCTTATCTTTTTTCAAAAACTTTATCTTTTTCAAAATTTGATTTCAAAATATCTTATCTAACCTCCTATCTTCTTATCTTTTCAAGTTTTGATTTTAATATTTTTTTCAACTAACTCTTTGACTTTTTGTTGTTTCTTATCTTTTTCAAAACCACCTAACTACTTTTCCCTCTCTAATTTTCGAAAATATCTCATCCCTTTTTCAAAATTTCTTTTTAATTAATTAATTGTTTTAAATTTTAATTTTAATCTCATCTTATTTCTAATTTTCGAAAATTACTAACCCCTTTTTTTTCAAAATTATTTTCGAATTTCTCCCTCTCTTTTCTTATTCTATTTAATTATTTAATTACTAACACTTCTCTTCACCTCTCTTCATCCAAAAATCCGAATCCATCCTTCTTCATTCTACTACCCCCTTCTTCTTCTACTAACATAAAGGAATCTCTATACTGTGACATAGAGGATTCCTCTTCCTTTTCATGTTTTCTTCTCTTTCATATGAGCAGGAACAGGGAAAAAGGCACTCTTGTTGAAATTGATCCAGAACCTGAAAGGACTCTGAAGAGGAAATTAAGAGAAGCTAAATTAAATTATTCTAAAGGTAACCTTTCAGAAATTTTCGAACAAGAGAAGGAGATGGCAGCTGAAAATAATAATAATGCAAGGAGAATGCTTGGTGACTTCACAAAGCCAACATCCAA
>NC_029780.3:21789848-21795668 GCF_000817695.3 Arachis duranensis | reverse complement strand
ATTCTACTCCAACCTGATTGAGAACCGACAGATGATTGATGTAGCTATCAACAAGGGTGATGCCTCCAGACGATTAGCCGTGCAGTGACAGTGCATAGGACCATTTTCCTGAGAGGATTAAAAGTAGCCATTGATGATGGTGATGCCCTACATACAGCTTGCCATGGAAAGGAGTAAGAAGGATTGAAGAAAGAGTGAGTAGTGAAGTAGAGTTGCAAGAGGAGCACAGCACCTCCATACGCCTATCTGAAATTTCCACTATTGATTTACATAAGTATTTCTATCCCTTTTTATTTTCTATTTATTATTATTTATTCGAAAATCCATAAACCAATTTTAATCAGCCTAACTGAGATTTACAAGGTGACCATAGCTTGCTTCATACCACAGTCTCTGTGGGATCGACCCTTACTCGCGTAAGGTTTATTACTTGGACGACCCAGTACACTTGCTGGTTAGTTGAACGGAGTTGTGAAAAGAAAGTGCTGAGTTAATGTTTTTGTGCACATACCAAAGAGCTAAAATTGTTGATCACAATTTCGTCCACCACTCCTCACCCCCAACAATAGAGTTTAGAGACTCATACCATCAAAAATTACAAAATTTAGATCTAAAATGTCATGAGATACAAAATAAGTCTCTAAAAGTTGTTTAAATACTAAACTAGTAACCTAGGTTTACAGAAAATGAGTAGACTAAGATGGATAGTGCAGAAATCTATTTCTGGGGCCCACTTGGTGTGTGCTAAGGCTGAGACTTAAGCTTCTCACGTGTCTGGGCTATTTCTGGAGTTGAACGCCAGGTTGTAACCTATTTCTGGCGCTGAACTCTAGCTTGCAACATGTTTCTGGCGCTGAACGCCAGAATGCAACATGGAACTGGCGTTAAATGCCACTTTACGTCGTTTATCTTTGCGCAAAGTATGGATTATTATATATTTCTGGAAAGCCCTGGATGTCTATTTTCTAACCCAATTGAGAGCGCGCCAATTGGATTCCTATAGCTCCAAAAAATCCATTCCAAGTGCAGGGAGGTCAGAATCCAACAACATCAGCAGTCCTTTTTCAGCCTAAATCAGATTTTTGCTCAGTTCCCTCAATTTCAGCCAGAAAATACCTGAAATCATAGAAAAACACACAAACTCATAGTAAAGTCAAGAAATATGAATTTTGCCTAAAAACTAATAAAAATATACTAAAAACTAACTAAAACACTAAAATCTACATGAAATTACCCCCAAAAAGCGTATAAAATATCCGCTCATCACAACACCAAACTTAAACTGTTGCTTGTCCCCAAGCAACTAGATAAATAAAATAGGATAAAAAGAAATTAAGAAGCAATAATATCTTAGAGTTTTAAGTGAAGCTCAGATTCCAATTAGATGAGCGGGACTAGTAGCTTTTTACTTCTGAACAGTTTTGGCATCTCACTTTATCCTTTGAAATTCAGAATGATTGGCATCCATAGGAACTCAAAGTTCAGATAGTATTATTGATTCTCCTAGTTTAGTATGTTGATTCTTGAACACAGTTACTTTATGAGTCTTGGCCGTGGCCCTAAGCACTTTGTTTTTCGGTATTACCACCGGATACATAAATGCCACAGACACATAACTGGGTGAACCTTTTCAGATTGTGACTTAGCTTTGCTAGAGTCCCCAATTAGAGGTGTCCAGAGTTCTTAAGCACACTCTTTTACTTTGGATCACGACTTTAACCACTCAGTCTCAAGCTTTTCACTTGGACCTGCATGCGACAAGCACATGGTTAGGGACAACTTGATTTAGCCGCTTAGGCCTGAATTTATTTCCTTGGGCCCTCCTATCCATTGATGCTCAAAGCCTTGGATCCTTTTCACCCTTACCTTTTGGTTTAAAGGGCTATTGGCTTTTTCTACCTCTTTTGCTTTTTTTTCTTCTTTCTTTCACTGCTTTTTCTTGCTTCAAGAATCAATTTTATGATTTTTCAGATCAGCAATAATATTTCTCTTGTTCATCATTCTTTCAGGAGCCAACAATTTTAACATTCATAAAATTCAATATAAAAAATATGCACTATTCAAGCATTCATTCAGAAGACAAAAAGTATTGTCACCACATATAAATAATTAGAATTTTCCTTATTAAGATCTCGAAAAAAAATTGCCTCATTATTCTAAAAATCTACTATTTTATTCATGTTTGATGATGATGAGTAAAATAAATTATAGCTTAATTGGAGATAAAATCAAAATAGATATACTAATTACTATTACTCATATATAACTTCTAAGGTAAATTCCTAATAAGAACAATTATCATAGAATTAAGGCTAAGATTAGAACTCAATAACCTTTAGTTTGGAAGATGATGGGTGTTTCTTCAACCTGTGGGGTGTCTGGTCCTTCAAGAGACAGCTTCTGCCGCTTCAGCTTTTGTATCTCCAGATATTCGTCTTCTTTCAGATCGAATTTAACTTCCGGGATCACTGATCTCAGACCCATTATTTTGTGGTAATGGTCTACATGTTCTTTGGTTAAGAACTTCTCTTGATTCCAAAGTAGTTTTGGAATATTCTCTTTCTTGCCTCTTGAAGTGGTTTGTTTTCCCTTAGGTGCCATGATCTTGATGAGTTTTAGCTCAGTGATCACGGAAAAACACACCAAACTTAAAGGTTTGCTTGTCCTCAAGCAAAAGAAAGGAAATGAGAGGAATAGAAGGAGAGGAAATTTCAAAAGTTCAAAAGATATGATGAGATTTTGAAAAAGATTTGAGAAAAAATTAAAAAGATTTGACAAGAATTCAAAAAGATAGATGAGTTTTGAAAAAGATTTGAAAAGAGATTGAAGAAAAATGAAGAAATATTTTTAGGATTAAGAATTTTTTTGCATTTTGAAGTTGAAAGTTGAGAATTTGTAACATGTTTATGCAAGAAATCATGAATTGAAACATGAAAAATGAAAGAAATTTGAGTTGAAAACGAATTCACCTCCTCCCCATAATCCTGGCGTTAAACGCCCAAACGCTGCATGTTTTGGGCATTTAACGCCCATCTGTAGCTTCTCCTGGGCGTTTAACGCCCAGCTGTTGCTTCTGGCTGGCGTTAAATGCCAGGAATTCCTTTGTCACTGGGCGTTTTTCTAAACGCCCAAGACGCTGTAAATCTGTCATTCAACGCCCAGAAGGTGCTTCTTTCTGGCGTTTAACGCCCAGATGGCTATCTCTACTGGCGTTGAACGCCCAGTAGATGCTTCTTTTGGGCGTTCAACACCCAAAACAGCTCTTACTGGCTTTTTTGCACCAGTGAGCTTCCTTTTTGCTGTTTTATCCTCAGAATCCTTCTGTAACTCTGTGAACTCAAGAAATTGCTATTTTACCTTTGAAGATAATTGACATAAACCTATAAAAATCAAATAATTGAAAAATAAGCTTTGTTAATGGCTGGGTTGCCTCCCAGCAAGCGCTTCTTTATTGTCTTTAGCTGGACTATTACTGAGCTTTTAATCAAGTCTCAATCTTGAGCATTCTTGCTCAAAATTGCTTTTAAGATAATGTTTGACTCTCTGTCCATTAACAATGAACTTTTTGTTAGAATCATTATCCTGAAGCTCTACGTAACCATATAGTGACACACTTGTAATCACATATGGTCCTCTCCACCGGGATTTCAATTTCCCGGGAATAATCTGAGCCTAGAATTAAACAGCAGAACTTCTGCCCTGGCTCGAAGACTCTGGATGACAGCTTCTTGTCATGCCATCTTTTTGCTTTTTCTTTGTAAATTTTTGCATTTTCGAAAGCATTGAGTCTGAATTCCTCTAGCTCATTTAACTGGAGTAATCGTTTTTCTCCAGCTAATTTGGCATCAAGGTTTAGGAATCTGGTTGCCCAGAAGGCCTTATGTTCCAGTTCTACTGGCAAGTGACAGGCTTTTCCATACACAAGCTGGTATGGAGAGGTTTCTATAGGAGTCTTGAATGCTGTTCTGTATGCCCACAGAGCATCATGCAAGCTTCTTGCCCAATCCCTTCTACGGTTAATCACAGTCCGTTCCAGGATTTTTTTAAGTTCTCTATTAGAGACTTCAGCTTGCCCATTTGTCTGTAGATGATATGGAGTGGCCACCCTGTGGCTAACTCCATATCGAACCAAAGCAGAGTAAAGCTGTTTATTGCAGAAATGAGTGCCCCATCACTGATTAGTACTCTAAGGATACCAAATCTGCTGAAGATGTGTTTCTGGAGGAATTTCAGCACTGTCTTAGTATCATTAGTTGGTGTTGCAATAGCTTCTACCCATTTGGATACATAATCCACTGCCACCAGAATATAAGTGTTTGAGTATGATAGTGGGAAAGGCCCCATGAAGTCAATGCCCCATACATCAAATAATTCAATCTCCAATATCTCTTGTTGAGGTATGGCATAACTGTGAGGCAAATTGCCAGATCTTTGGCAACTGTCACAATTAAGTACAAACACTCGGGAGTCTTTATAGAGAGTAGGCCAGTAGAAGCCACATTGGAGGACTCTTATGGCTGTTCGCTCACTTCCAAAATATCCTCCAAATTGTGATCCATGGCAGTGCCAGAGGATCTTCTGTGCTTCTTCTTTAGGCACACATCTACAGATTACTCCGTCTGCACATCTCTTGAAGAGATATGGTTCATCCCAAAGATAGTACTTTGCACCCATGATCAATTTCATGGATTGCTGCCTACTGTACTCTTTGGGAATGAATCGCACTGCCTTGTAGTTTGCAATGTCTGCAAACCATGGCACTTCCTGGATGGCAAAGAGTTGCTCATCCGGAAAGTTTTCAGAGATCTCTGTAAGAGAGAGGGACGCCCCTTCTACTGGTTCTATTCGGGACAGGTGATCTGCTACTTAGTTCTCTATCCCTTTTTTGTCTCTTATTTCTATATCAAACTCCTGCAGAAGCAATACCCATCTGATGAGTCTGGGTTTTGAATCCTGCTTTGTGAGTAAATATTTAAGAGCAGCATGGTCAATGTACATAATCACTTTTGATCCTACTAAATAAGATCTGAACTTGTCAATGGCATAAACCACTGCAAGTAACTCTTTTTTTGTGGTTGTGTAGTTCTTCTGTGCGTCATTTAAAACATGGCTAGCATAGTAAATGACGTGCAGAAGCTTGTCATGCCTTTGTCCCAACATTACACCAATGGCATGGTCACTGGCATCACACATCAGTTCAAATGGTAATGTCCAGTCTGGTGCAGAGATGACTGGTGCTGTGACCAGTTTAGCTTTCAGAGTCTCAAACGCCTGCAGACACTCCTTATCAAAGATAAATGGCATGTCAGCAGCTAGCAGATTACTCAGAGGTTTGGTGACTTTTGAAAAATCTTTTATAAATCTCCTATAGAATCCTGCATGTCCCAGAAAGCTTCTGATTGCCTTAACAGTGGCAGGTGGTGGTAATTTTTCAATTACCTCCACCTTAGCTTGATCCACCTCTATTTCCTTGTTCGAAATTTTGTGCCCAAGGACAATTCCTTCAGTCACCATAAAGTGACATTTTTCCCAGTTTAAAACCAGGTTAGTCTCTTGGAACCTTTTTAGAACAAGTGCTAAATGGTCAAGACAGGAGCTGAATGAGTCTCCAAATACTGAAAAGTCATCCATGAAGACTTCCAGAAATTTTTCCACCATATCAGAGAAAATAGAGAGCATGCATCTCTGAAAGGTTGCAGGTGCATTGCACAGACCAAATGGCATCCTTCTGTATGCAAATACTCCAGATGGGCATGTGAATGCCGTTTTTTCTTGATCTTGGGGATCTACTGCAATTTGATTATAACCTGAATATCCATC
>NC_029780.3:21789423-21789744 GCF_000817695.3 Arachis duranensis | reverse complement strand
TGTAGGAACCAGTTCATTTTTTTCATTATGAACCACTGTCATGCCACCCTTCTTAGGGACGACTTGGACAGGGCTAACCCAAGGGCTATCAGAAATAGGATAAATAATCCCAGCCTCTAGTAATTTAGTGACCTCCTTCTATATCACCTCCTTCATGGCTGGATTCAGCGTCCCTTGTGGTTGAACCATTGGCTTAGTGATGAGCGGATAATTTATACGCTTTTTGGCATTGTTTTTAGTATGTTTTTAGTATGTTTTAGTTAGTTTTTAGTATATTTTTATTAGTTTTTAGTTAAAATTCACTTTTCTGGACTTTACTAT
>NC_029780.3:21788368-21789306 GCF_000817695.3 Arachis duranensis | reverse complement strand
TGAGCAAAAATCTGATTCAGAGGCTGAAAAGGACTGCAGATGTTGTTGGATTCTGACCTCCCTGCACTCGAAGTAGATTTTCTGGAGCTACAGAAGCCCAATTGGCGCGCTCTCAACGGTGTTGAAACGTAGACATCCTGGGCTTTCCAGCAATATATAATAGTCCATGCTTTTTCCAAGATTTGATGGCCCAAACTGGCGTTCTAAATCAGCTCAAAACTGCCCAGCGATAGCCCAAACTGGTGTTCCAAGTCAGCATAAAAATTCTGGCGTAAAACACCCAAACTTGCACCATAATTGGAGTTAAACGCCCAAACTGGCACAAAAGCTGGCGTTTAACTCCAAGAGAAATCTCTACACGAAAATGCTTCAATGCTCAGCCCAAGCACACACCAAGTGGGCCCGAAAGTGGATTTTTATGTCATTTACTCATATTTGTAAACCCTAAGCTACTAGTTCTCTATAAGTAGGACCTTTTGCTATTGTATTTTCATCTTTAGATCTCTGAATCTTCTGATCACGTTTTGGGGGCTGGCCTCTTGGTCATGCCTAGACCTTGTTCTTATGTATTTTCAACGGTGGAATTTCTACACACCATAGATTAAGGTGTGGAGCTCTGCTGTACCTCGAGTATTAATGCAATTACTATTGTTCTTCTATTCAATTCAGCCTATTCTTGTTCTAAGATATCACTTGTTCCTCAACTTGATGAATGTGCTAAGATATTCATTTGCACCCAAGAACATGATGAATGTGATGATTATGTGACACTCATCATCATTCTCACTTATGAACGGCGTGCCTAACAACCACTTCTGTTCTACAAGCAAACAAGGCTTGAATGTTTATCTCTTGGATCCCTTGATCAGAATCTTCGTGGTATAAGCTAGAATTGATGGCGGCATTCAAGAGAATCCGGAAGGTCTAAACCTTGTCTC
>NC_029780.3:21786074-21788338 GCF_000817695.3 Arachis duranensis | reverse complement strand
CATCATCCATAACCATTTGAGTTTGCCTGACTGAGATTTACAAGGTGACCATAGCTTGCTTCATACCGACAATCTCTGTGGGATCGACCCTTACTCGCGTAAGGTTTATTACTTGGACGACCCAGTACACTTGCTGGTTAGTTGTGCGAATTTGTGATAAAGAGTTGAGATTACAATTGTGCATACCATGTTGATGGCGCCATTGATGATCACAATTTCGTGCACCAACAGACCATCATAGAAGATACCTATGATGCTCCATTCAGAAAGCATGTCAAAAGGACACTTTCTGATTGAGTTTGGACAACTGACGGTTCATCTTGTTGCTTAGATTAGGTATTTTTCAGAATTCTTAAGAATGAATTCTAGAGTTTCATGATGATCTGTTGAAGTCTGGCTGGCTGTGAAGCCATGTCTAATTTTATTGGACCGAGTTTTCAACTTATCATCACAAGAGCTTGTTGATTTCTATCAATCTTGCTGTTGGAGCAATGATCTGCTAAGGCTTGGCTGGCCATTGGCCATGTCTAGTGTTTTGGACCGGAGCTTTCTTTGAAAGCTTGGCTGGCTATGAAGCCATGTCTAATTCCTGGACCAGAGTCTTAGACTAGCATTGCAATGATTCCTGGGATTCTCATTAAGAATTTTGATATCTTTATTTTCTTTTCCACTTAATTTTCGAAAAAATCCAAAAAATTACAAAATCATAAAAATCAAAAATGTTTCTTGTTTGAGTCTAGAGTCTCATGTTAAGTTTGGTGTCAATTGCATGTTTTTGTTCTTCTTGCATTCATTCATGTGTCTTTATTAATCTTCAAGTTTTTCTTGATGATTTACTTGCTCTAATCTTTAAATTATCTTATCTTGAGTGTTTTGTTGTTTCTCATATGCATTCTCAACTTGTTAGTGTCAGTAGTATACAAACTTCTAAGTTTGGTGTCCTGCATGCATTGTTATTTGATTTCAGTTGCATTTTGATTATTCCTCATTATTAAAAATCCAAAAAAAATATTTTAATTTGTGTCTTTTCAAGTCAATAATACAGAGAATTGAAGATTCAGAACATACAGCAGAGGAATTACAAAGAAAAAGCTGGGCATTCAAAATGCCCAGTGAGGAAGAAAAACTGGCGTTTAACGCCAGCCAGGGTGCCTGGCTGGGCGTTTAACGCCCAAAAGGGTAGTGCTTTGGGCGTTAAACGCCAGAATGTGCACCATTCTGGGCGTTTAACGCCAGGATGGCACAAGAAGGAAGATTCTGTTTTCAATTCAAATTTTTTTCAGGTTTTCAAAATTTTTCAAAATCAAATCTTTTTCAAATCAAATCTTTTCAATCATATATTTTCAAAATCAATTTCTTTCCATTTTCAAAAATACTTGCTAACAATTAATGATTTGATTCAACATTTCAAGTATGTTGCCTTTTCTGTTGAGAAAGGTTTAATGTTTGAATCATATCTTTTCTTGTTAGCCAAGTCATTAATTTTCAAAATCAAATCTTTTTAAATTGTTTTTCAAATCATATCTTCTCAATCACATCTTTTTAAAAAAACCATAACTTTTCAATTATATCTTTTTAATCACATCTTTTTCAAAATAGTTTTCAATCATATCTTTTTACTTTCTAATTTCAAAATCTTTTTCAAAAATCACTTGATTTCTTTTCTACTCTTAGTTTTCGAAAATCAATTGGAGTTTTTCAAAATGTTTTTAAAATCTTTTTAATTTATTTTCAAAAATTTCTTCCCCTCTTTTCAGATCCTTCCATTTATGGACTAACACTCCTCCTTAATGCACAATTCGAACTCCATCTTTCTTGATAAGTTCGAATTCCTCTACCTCTTCCTTCTATTTTTCGTTTCCTCTGACACATCAAGGAATCTCCATACTGTGACATAGAGGATTCCATATTTTCTTGTTTTCTTCTCTTTCATATGAGCAGGAGCAAAGACAAAAGCATTCTTGTTGAGGCTGACCCTGAACTTGAAAGGACCTTGAAGCGAAATCTAAGAGAAGTTAAGGCACAACTCTCTGTAGAGGACCTAACAGAAATCTTCAAACAAGAAGAAGACATGGCAACCGAAAACAAAAACAATGCCAACAATGCAAGGAATGTGCTGGGTGAATTTACTGCACCTACTCCCGACTTCTATGGGAGAAGCATCTCTATCCCTGCCATTGGAGCAAACAACTTTGAGCTTAAGCCTCAATTGGTTTCTCTAATGCAACAGAATTACATGTTCCATGGACTTCCATTGGAAGATC
>NC_029780.3:21784823-21785881 GCF_000817695.3 Arachis duranensis | reverse complement strand
TTTCTGAATGGAGCATCATAGGTATCTTCTATGATGGTCTGTCTGAACTGTCCAAGATGTCATTGGATAGTTCTGCTGGAGACTCTCTTCATCTGAAGAAGACACCTGCAGAAGCTAAAGAACTGATTGAAATGGTTGCAAATAACCAATTCATGTACACTTCTGAAAGGAATCCTGTGAACAATGGGACGAATCAGAAGAAAGGAGTTCTTGAGATTGATACTCTGAATGCCATATTGGCTCAGAACAAAATATTGACTCAGCAAGTCAATATGATTTCTCAAAGTTTGTATGAAATGCAAGCTGCACCAGGCAGTACTAAGGATGCTTCATCTGAAGAAGAAGCCTATGATCCTGAGAACCCTTCAATGGAAGAGGTGAATTACATGGGAGAACCCTATGGAAACACCTATAATTCTTCATGGAGGAATCACCCAAATCTTTCATGGAAGGATCAACAGAGACCTCAATAAGGTTTCAACAATAATAATGGTGGAAGAAACAGGTTTAGTAATGGCAAGCCTTTTCCATCATCTTCTCAGCAACAGACAGAGAATTCTAAGCAGAGTAACTCTGAATTAGCAACCATGGTCTCTGATCTAATCAAAACCACTCAAAGTTTCATGACTGAAACAAGGTCCTCCATTAGAAACTTGGAGGCACAAGTGGGTCAGCTGAGTAAGAAAATTACTGAACTCCCTCCTAGTACTCTTCCAAGCAATACAGAAGAAAATTCAAAAGGAGAGTGCAAGGCCATCAACATGGCCGAATTTGGAGAGGAGGGAGAGGCAGTGAACGCCATTGAGGAAGACCTCAATGGACGTCCACTGGCCTCTAATGAGGAACCATGGGAATCTGAGGCTCATAATGAGACCATAGAGATTCCATTGGACTTACTTCTGTCATTCATGAGCTCTGATGAGTATTCTTCCTCTGAAGAGGATGAGTATGTCACCAAAGAGCAAGTTGCTAAGTACCTTGGAGCAATCATGAAGCTAAATGACAAGTTATTTGGAAATGAGACTTAGGAGGATGAACCCCCTTTGCTCACCAAAGAA
>NC_029780.3:21783546-21784612 GCF_000817695.3 Arachis duranensis | reverse complement strand
GGGCATGCCTCCCTCCTACTGAGATCTCTGAAACCTTTCCGGATGAGCAATTATTTGCTATTCAGGAAGCTCCGTGGCTTACAGACAGTGCAAACTATAAGACTCAAGGTTCCCCTTCTGTAACCATGGAAAGGAAGCATGAAGAGCTTCTCTCAAAACAGAGCCAAATAGAGCCCCCACAGTCAAACTCTAAGTTTGGTGTTGGGAGGCCACAACCAAATTCTAAGTTTGGTGTTGAACCCCTACATTCAAACTCTAAGTTTGGTGTTGGGAGGTTCCAACATTGCTCTGAGTATCTTTGAGGCTCCATGAGAGCCCACTGTCAAGCTACTGACATTAAAGAAGCGCTTGTTGGGAGGCAACCCAATTTTTTATTTCATCTATTTTCCTTTGTTATTTTATGTTTTCTGTAGGTTGATGATCATGAGAAGTCACAAAATCAGTTAAAAAAGCAAAAACAGAATGAAAAATAGAAAGAAAAACAGCACACCCTGGAGGAAGACCTTGCTAGCGTTTAAACGCCAGTAAGGGTAGCAAATGGGCGTTTAACGCCCAGTCTGGCACCATTCTGGGCGTTTAACGCCAGAAAGGGGCACCAGACTGGCGTTAAACGCCAGGAAAGGGCAAGAAGTTGGCGTTAAACACCAGAAATGGGCACCAGCCCGGCGTTTAACGCCAGAATTAGCATAAAGAGCATTTTTGCTCGCCACTTGGTGCAGGGATGACTTTTCCTTGACACCTCAGGATCTGTGGACGCCACAGGATCCCCACCTACACCACCACTCTCTCTCTTCTTCACCCATTCACCAATCACCTCAACACCTCTTCCCCAAAAACCCTTCACCTATCAAACCCTATCTTTCTCTTCACCACTCACATCCATCCTTCATAAAACCCCACCTACCTCACCATTCAAATTCAAACCACTTTCCCTCCCAAACCCACCCTCCTTTGGCCGAACCACAAAGCCATCTCCATCTCCTTCATTTCTTCTTCTTCTACTCTCTTCTTTCTTTTTTTCCTCGAGGATGAGCAAACCTTTTAAGTTTGGTGTGGTAAAAGCATT
>NC_029780.3:21782772-21783338 GCF_000817695.3 Arachis duranensis | reverse complement strand
AAAGTGTGAACCCGGACCCAAAGAATTGGCTTACAATGGTTCGGGGGAAATACTTAGATTTTAGTCCGGAAAATATAAGGTTGGCATTCAACTTGCCCATGATGCAAGGAGATGAACACCCATACACTAGAAGGGTCAACTTTGATCAAAGGTTGGACCAAGTCCTCACAGTCATTTGTGAAGAGGGCGCTCAATGGAAGAGAGATTCAAGAAGAAAGCCGGTTCAATTGAGAAGGCATGACCTCAAGCCCGTGGCTAGAGGATGGTTGGAGTTTATCCAACGCTCAATCATTTCCACTAGCAACCGGTCCGAAGTTACTATAGACCGGGCCATCATGATTCATAGCATCATGATTGGAGAGGAAATAGAAGTTCATGAGGTTATAGCCCAAGAACTTTATAAGGTGGCAGACAAGTCCTCTACCTTGGCAAGGTTAGCCTTTCCTCATCTCATTTGTCACCTCTGTTATTCAGTTGGAGTTGACATAGAGGGAGACACCCCCATTGATGAGGACAAGCCCATCACCAAGAAAAGGATGGAGCAAACAAGAGACCCCTCTCATCAT
>NC_029780.3:21781448-21782511 GCF_000817695.3 Arachis duranensis | reverse complement strand
ATAAGATCTTCAAGAGGAAGAACAAGCTGCCATCACTAAGGTGGACCCGTTCTTTAATCTCCTTGTTCTTTATTTTTCTATTTTTCGAAAAATCATGCTTATGTTTATCTATGTTTGTGTCTTTTGATCATTAGTGTCTTAGTGTCTATGCCTTAAAGTTATGAATGTCCTATGAATCCATCACCTTTCTTGAATGAAAAATGTTCCTAATTGAAAAAGAGAAGAATTGCATGAATTTTAAAATTTATAACAGATTAATTATTTTGATGTGGTGGCAATATTTTGGTTTCTGAATGTATGCTTAAACAGTGCATATGTCTTTTGAATTTGTTGTTCATGAATGTTGGCTCTTGAAAGAATGATGAAAAAGGAGACATGTTACTGAGGATCTGAAAAATCATAAAAAATGATTCTTGAAGCAAGAAAAGCAGTGAATACAAAAAAAAATTTCGAAAAAAAAAGAGAAAGAGAAAGAAAGAAAGAAAGAAAGAAAAGAAAAGAAAGAGAGAAAAAAGAAAAAAATAAAGTTGTGATCCAAAGCAAAAAGAGTGTGCTTAAGAACCCTGGACACCTCTAATTAGGGACTCTAGCAAAGCTGAATCACAATCTGAAAAGGTTCACCCAGTTATGTGTCTGTGGCATGTATGTATCCGGTGGTAATACTGGAAGACAGAGTGCTTTGGGCCACGGCCAAGACTCATAAAGTAGCTATGTTCAAGAATCATCATACTTAACTAGGAGAATTAATAACACTATCTGGATTCTAAGTTCCTAAAGAAGCCAATCATTCTGAATTTCAAAGGATACAGTGAGATGCCAAAACTATTCAGAGGCAAAAAGCTAAAGCCCCGCTCATCTAATTAATATTGATCTTCATAGATGTTTTTGGAGTTCATTGCATATTCTCTTCTTTTTATCTTATTTTATTTTCAGTTGCTTGGGGACAAGCAACAATTTAAGTTTGGTGTTGTGATGAGCGGATAATTTATACGCTTTTTGGCATTATTTTTAGTATGTTTTTAGTATGTTTTAGTTAGTTTTTAGTATATTTTTATTAGTTTTT
>NC_029780.3:21772066-21781121 GCF_000817695.3 Arachis duranensis | reverse complement strand
GACCTTTTGCTATTGTATTTTCATCTTGGTTCTTCTGGTTCCCTCTCTGGGGCCGAGGCCAATGATCACTTTTGTTCTTATGTATTTTCAACGGTGGAGTTTCTACACACCATAGATTAAGGTGTGGAGCTCTGCTGTACCTCGAGTATTCATGCAATTACTATTGTTCTTCTATTCAAATCAGCTTATTCTTGTTCTAAGATATTCATTTGCACCCAAGAACATGATGAATGTGATGATTATGTGACACTCATCATCATTCTCACTTATGAACGGCATGCCTGACAACCACTTCTGTTCTACAAGCAAACAAGGCTTGAATGTTTATCTCTTGGATCCCTTGATCGGAATCTTCGTGGTATAAGCTAGAATTGATGGCGGCATTCAAGAGAATCTGGAAGGTCTAAACCTTGTCTGTGGTATTCTGAGTAGGATTCAATGATTGAATAATTGTGACGAACTTCAAACTCCTGAAGGCTGGGCGTTAGTGACAGACGCAAAAGAATCAATGGATTCTATTCCAACCTGATTGAGAACCGACAGATGATTAGCCGTGCCGTGACAGGGTGCGTTGAACATTTTCACTGAGAGGATGGGAGGTAGCCACTGACAACAGTGAAACCCTACATACAGCTTGCCATGGAAAGGAGTAAGAAGGATTGGATGAAAATAGTAGGAAAGCAAAGAGACAGAAGGGACAAAGCATCTCCATATGCTTATCTGAAATTCTCACCAATGAATTACATAAGTATCTCTATCTTTATCTTTATGTTTTATTCATACATCATCCATAACCATTTGAGTTTGCCTGACTAAGATTTACAAGGTGACCATAGCTTGCTTCATACCAACAATCTCTGTGGGATCGACCCTTACTCGCGTAAGGTTTATTAGTTTGACGACCCAGTACACTTGCTGGTTAGTTGTGCGAAGTTGTGATAAAGAGTTGAGATTACAATTGTGCGTACCATGTTGATGGCGCCATTGATGATCACAATTTCGTGCACCACTTAGCGTCACCCTCTAATAGGATCTTGTGCATGCATCTGGCTGGGCTAATGCCCTTAAGATCACTGATGGACCACCCAAGAGCTATCTTGTGTGTCCTTAGCACTTGAATTAGTGCTTCCTCTTCCTGTGGCTCTAAGGTAGAGCTTATGATTATAGGAATGGTATCACCTGCTCCCAGAAATGCATATTTCAGGGATGGTGGTAATGGTTTGAGCTCGAGTTTGGGAGGTTTCTCCTCTTCCTGAGGGATTTTTAGAGGTTCTATTATTCTCTCTGGTTCTTCCAGATCAGGCTGAGCATCTTTAAAGATATCCTCTAGCTCTGATTCGAGACTCTCAGTCATATTGACCTCTTTTACCAGAGAGTCAATAATATTAATGCTCATACAGTCATTTTGGGTGTCTGGATGTTGCATAGCTTTGACAACATTCAACTTAAACTCATCCTCATTGACTCTCAGGGTTACTTCCCCTTTTTGGACGTCAATGAGGGTTCGTCCAGTTGCTAGGAAAGGTCTTCCTAGAATGAGAGTTGCACTCTTGTGCTCCTCCATTTCCAGCACCACAAAGTTAGTGGAAAAGGCGAATGGCCCAACCTTGACAATCATGTCTTCAATCACACCTGATGGGTATTTAATGGAGTCGTCAGCAAGTTGGAGACATATCCGGGTTGGTTTGAATTCATCAGTCAACCCAAGCTCACTGCATTCTTCAGTGAGGTAAACTTTTTCAGTTTCCTTCCAATCCTTCTTATGACTTAAGATCTCTTTCATGAACTTAGCATAAGAGGGTATTTGCTCAAGTGCCTCTGCAAATAGAATCTTTATTTCAAGAGTCCTGAGGTAGTCTTCAAAGCGGGCAAATTGCTTATCCTGTTTCGCTTGGCGGAGTTTCTAAGGATAAGGTATTTTGGCTTTGTATTCCTCAACCTTAGTTGCTGTAGGTTTATTGCCTACAGATGTGGGTTGAGAAGCCTTTTTAGATGGGTTGCTATTAGCACTTGTATGTGTCTGATCTCCCACTGGCGTTTGAATGCCAGGGGTGGAAGCTTGAGTGGCGTTAGACGCCAACTCCTTACCTGTTTCTGGCATCTGAACGCCAGAACTGTGCTTCCTTTGGGCGTTCAATGCCAATTCCTTGCTTGTTTTTGGCGCTGAACGCCAGGGCTGAGCATGGGTTGGGCGTTCAACACCAGCTTTCCACCCATTTTCTGGCGTTTGGGCGCCAGAATTATTCCTCTCTGGGCTCTGACTGTCCTCAGAGGGATTTTGAGTAGTAGTTTGTTCATTTCTTGGCTTTCTGCTGCCTTGAAGTGAGGTATTTAATGTTTTTCCACTTATTAATTGAACTGCTTGGTACTCTTCTGTTATTTGTTTTGACAATTGCTGTTCTGTTTGCTTCAACTGCACTTCCATATTCATATTAGCCATTCTTGTTTCTTGCAATATCTCCTTGAATTCGGCTAGCTGTTTTGTTAGAAAATCTAATTGCTGATTGAATTCAGTAACTTGTTCTGCAGGACTTAGTTCAGCAGTTACTGTTTAGCCTCTTCTTTCATTGAAGGTTCATTGCTTAGATACATATGTTGATTTCTGACAAATGTATCAATGAGCTCTTGAGCTTCTTCAATTATCTTTCTCATGTATATAGATCCACCAGATGAGTGGTCTAGAGAAATCTGAGCTTTCTTTGTAAGCCCATAATAAAAGATGTCTAACTGCACCCACTCTTAAAACATTTCAGAGGGGCATTTTCTTGGCATCTCTCGGTATCTCTCCCAAGCATCATAAAGGAATTCATTATCTCCTTGTTTGAAGCCTTAGATGCTCAGCCTTAGCTGTGTCATCCGTTTTAGAGGAAAATATTGATTTAGGATTTTTTTTACAGCTGTTTCCATGTCTTTATGCTATCCTTAGGTTGGTTATTTAACCACCTCTTAGCTTGGTCTTTTACAACAAATGGAAACAATAATAATCTGTAGACATCCTGATCTATTTCCTTATCATGTACTGTGTCAGTAATTTGTAAAATCTGTGCCAGAAACTTTGTAGGTTCTTCCTGTGGAAGACTGGAATTCTGGCAACTTTGCTGCACCATGATAATGAGCTGAGGATTCAACTCAAAGCTACTAACTCCGATGAAGGGTATACAGATACTGCTCCCATATGAAGCAGTAGTGGGGTTGGCATATGATCCCAGAGTCTTTCTGGACTGTTCATTTCCACTTAGGTCCATGATGGAGAAAGGGAGATGATGTGGATTTATTTTATTTATTTTATTATAAAAAATTAATTTTCGAAATAATAAAATAAAATAAAATAAAAACTAAAATAAAAAAAATAAAATTTAAAAAATATTTTAAAAATTTTCGAAAAAATGAGGAGAGAAAAAGTTGTTAGGATATTTTTGAAAAAGATGTGATTTTTTTTAAATCTTAAAAGGATAAGATTTTGAAATTTTTTGAAATTGAAATTTGAAATTTTATAGAAAATTTCAAAAATTTTGCTTGAAAATAGTTAGAGAAGATAATTTTTTGATTTTAAAATTTTATGATGAAAGAGAAAAACACACAAAAGACACAAGACTTAAAATTTTTAGATCTAATGTTCCTTTCTTTCAAAAATTTTGGAGGGAAAACACCAAGGGACACCAAACTTAAAAATTTTAAGATCAAAATACAAAGAAGACTCAAGAACACTTTGAAGATTCACAAGAACAACAAGAACAAAAGAAAGAACACCAAACTTAAAATTTTTTTGAAAACCAAATTAAATTTTCGAAAATTAAAGAAAATTAACAAGAAAGAACACCAAACTTAAATTTTGGCACAAGATCCAATGAAAGAAAAATTATTTTTGAAAAAGATTTTAAAAAGAAGATGCCCAATTACCAAGAACATAGACCAACGCTCTAGCCAATTGAGCTATAAATGTAACGTGTTTTAAAGAGGTATTTTTAAAAACTAAAAATAAATATTTTGAAAATGCACAAGGAAAACACGAAAAACACAGAGAATAGGAAAAACCAAAGAATAAACAAGAACAATTGACAAGAACAATTTGAAGATCAAGGAAAAATAAAGAGCATGCAATTCGAAAATTAAAAGACAAAGACAAGCATGCAATTGACACCAAACTTACAACAAGACACTAAACTCATGAAAAACTAACAATTAATAAAGAAAATTAAAATTTTTTTGAAGAAAAAATTTTAAAAAGGAATAATAGAAAATGTAATTCTAGTGACTCTAAACCAAAAAGATAAATTTTTCCTAATATAAGCAACAAGATTCACCGTCAGTTGTTCAAACTCAAACAATCCCCGGCAACGGTACCAAAAACTTGGTGCACGAAATTGCAATCACACTTTTGCAATCCGCACAACTAATCAGCAAGTGCACTGGGTCGTCCAAGTAATACCTTACGTGAGTAAGGGTTGAATCCCACGGAGATTGCTGGCTTGAAGCAAGCTATGGTTATCTTATTATTCTTAGTCAGGATATAATATCAATAATAATTTTTAGTTTTAATTGTAAGAAGTAAAAGAGCATGAAATAAATACTTTTTATGCAGTAGTGGAGAATATGTTGGAGTCTTGGAGATGCTTTGTCCTCTGAATTCTTGCAACGTAATGCTTTCTCACTTTCATAAATGCAAGGCTCCTTCCATGGCAAACTGTATGTAGGACATCGCTGTTGTCAATGGCTACTTCCCATCCTCTCAGTGAAAATAGTCTAAATGCTCTGTCACAGCACGGCTAATCATCTGTCGGTTCTCGATCATGTCGGAATAAGATCCATTGATCCTTTTGCGTTTGTCACTACGCCCAACACTCGCGAGTTTTAAGCTCGTTATAGTCATCCAATCCTAGAATCCTACTCGGAATACCACAGACAAGGTTTAGACTTTCTGGATTCTCAAGGATGCTACCAATGGATTCTAGCTTATACCACGAAGATTCTGATTAAAGAATCTAAGAGATACTCATTCAATCTAATGTAGAACGGAGGTGGTTGTCAGGCACACGTTCATGGATTGAGGAAGGTGATGAGTGTCACGGATCATCACCTTCTTCATAGTGAAGCGCGAATGAACATCTTAGATAGGAACAAGCGTGTTTGAATGGAAAACAAAAATCATTGCATTAATTCATCGAGATGCTGCAGAGCTCCTCACCCCCAACAATGGAGTTTAGAGACTCATGTCATCAAAAAGTACAAAATTCAGATCTAAAATGTCATGAGATATAAAATATGTCTCTAAAAGTTGTTAAAATACTAAACTAGTAACCTAGGTTTACAGAAAATAAGTAGACTAAGATGGATAATGCAGAAATCCACTTCTGGGGCCCACTTGGTGTGTGTTGGGGCTGAGACTTAAGCTTCTCATGTGCCTGGGCTGTTTCTGGAGTCAAACGCCAGGTTGTAACCTGTTTCTGGCGCTGAACTCCAGCTTGCAACCTGTTTCTGGCGCTGAACGCCAGAATGCAACATGAAACTGGCGTTAAACACCAGTTTACGTCATTTATCTTTGCGCAAAGTATGGACTATTATATATTTCTGGAAAGCCCTGGATGTCTACTTTTTAACCCAATTGAGAGCGCGCCAATTTGACTTCTATAACTCCAAAAAATCCATTTCGAGTGCAGGGAGATCAGAATCCAACAGTATCAGCAGTCCTTTTTCAGCCTAAATCAGCTTTTTGCTCAGCTCCCTCAATTTTAGCCAGAAAATTCCTAAAATCATAGAAAATTACAGTAACTCATAGTAAAGTCCAGAAATATGAATTTTGCCTAAAAACTAATAAAAATATACTAAAAACTAACTAAAACACACTAAAATCTACATGAAATTACCCCCAAAAGCGTATAAAATATCCTCTCATCAGACTCCATTATAGAATATCTCCACTTGAATTCAGTTTGAGAACATATCAGTAGATCACTTCCTGAGCATCTGCTTATACCATTCCCAGGCTTCATAGAGAGATTCTCCCTCTCTCTGTCTGAAGGTTTGAACATCCATCCTCAACTTAATCAGCTTCTGAGGAGGAAAGAACTTGGTCAAAAAACCTGTTGACCACCTTATCCCCAGTGTCCAAGCTCTCCTTAGGCTGAGTATCAAGCCACTGCTTTGCTCTATCCCTCACAGCAAATGGAAAGAGAAGTAGCTTGTAGACATCAGGGTTCACTCCTTTAGTCTTCACAGTGTCAGAAAACTGCAAGAAATTAGAGATGAACAAATTGGTTCTTCTTGTGGGAGTCTGTTAAATTGGCAGTTTTGCTGTACCAGAGAGATCAACTGAGACTTCAGCTCAAAGTTGTTTGCAGCATCAGGGGGCGCAACAATGCTATTCCCATAGAAATGTGGGCTAGGAGCAGTATAAGAACCAAGAGTCCTCCTAGGTTGCCCATTTGCATTATGATTAACAACATTGGCATTGACTACATTATTGTTGTTGTTGTTGAGCTCCATAGTGGACTCTTCAACTTCCTTATCAAACTAACCATCAAGTGCACCGGGTTGAACCAAGTAATACCTCAAGTGAGTGAAGGTCGATCCTATGAGGATTGATGGACTGAGCAACAATGGTTGAATGACTCACTTAGTCAGGCAAGTAGAAAGTGATGTTTGGGTGTTCAAACACATCAAACAGTAATTCAGAGAGTAAGGGACGCAAACAGTGAGATTTGTGTGAAGAATATATGAAAGAAAGCAGTTAAGGTTTTGGAGTTATTTATTCATCCGGATTAAGTTTTCTTACCAACTATTTTAATCATGCAAGATTCATTTCATGGCAAACCGTAATTGACAAAATCCTAATGTCTTAGCGATTCAATCTTCTCTAACCTAGCTAACCACCAATGTCTTAGTCACTTATGTTCGATTAGAGGGTCAGGTTCATTTCTAGTTTATTGGTCACAAAAACCCTAATTACTCAGATATGAGAGGATTATATGCCATGTATCCCGTTAAGTTCAAGTAATTAGCAATTTAGGAGGAATTTACTTTCAAACTGGTGTTCAAGTGAGATAACTATTCCAAGAATCACAAGAACGCATATAGAATAAGAGTTATTCTTCTGATCTACCTAGATTCGTAAATTGAAAAACGAAAGTAATCCTTGAAACTGAATCAATACATAAATTAAAATAGAACAATAATAGTCTTAATCCGTAGAAATAAACAGAGCTCCTAACCTTAACCAAAGAGGTTTAGTGGCTCATGCTTCAGAGAGAAAAACTAGGGTTCAGAAAATGTGAAAAGTACGGAAGAAAAAAGATCCCCAAAATGGTGAATCTTTTGCCTTTTATACCTAACCTCTTTTGATTTGAAATTAAAATAAAATAATAAATTCTAAACCTAAAGGATTTTGTTTGTAATTAGAAATAACTAAAATACAATAAAATAGAATAATTAAAAGCTAAATCCAACTAAAGATGCTCCTTGGGTAAAGTTCATTTTGCATGGCTTGGCACTCCTGGCATTTAACACCCTAGCAGGCGGAATCTCTCCCTTTGTTGCTGGCTTGCTGGCACTAAATGTTAGGTCTGCTTTAGCGCTAGCTTGGCAGATTTGAATTTCTTCTCTTTTCTTGTACAGAAACTTTGCCAAATTGATCCAAACTTCACTTGAAATAATTAAAACACCAAAGCAACTCAAAGTAGCATCCAAAGAGGATTTTAAGAACTAAAATATAATTAAACTCAATAAATTCTAACTTAAAATAAACAGAAAATAAGGGAAAGATGCTCACGCATCACAATACCAAACTTGAATTGTTGCTTGTCCTCAAGCAACTAAAAATAGTATAGGATTGAGAAGAGAAAAAGCCTAAGACTTGAGTATTCATTTAAGCTCTTGTCCAATTACTGAGTAGGGTTGATGACACTGTGATTCTAAATAGGTTTGGCATCTCATTATGCTTTGAAGCTCAGAAATGTTGATATTCTTCAGAACTAGAACTCGAATGATATTATGGATTCTCTTCCTTCTTAAGCTCTTATTGATTCTTGAACACAACTTTTTCTTTTCTTTTCTTTGGTGCTTTGCACCTTGAGCCTAGCTGTGACTCTAAGTGCTTTGTCTCAAACATAGCTTGACACCAAAAATACCACAAGCACTTAATTGAGGGGGCTCTTTGAAGTCTAATTTTTCTTTTAGTTTCTCCCAGTCAATGGTGCTCAAAGCCTTTGGCATACTCTGTAAAATGCTCTATCTTAAGGGTTATTTGACACATTCATACCACAAGCATATGGTTAGGAAAGCAACTCTTTGAGCTTTTAATTATGTTTGACCTTCCTAACCATTGATGCTCAGAGCCTTGGACCTTGATTTTTATTTTTTTTTTTGCTGTATGTTTTGCTTCAAGGACCAATTTCTTACCCACTTCAGAGAATTGGTGGACGAAATTGTGATCACTACAACTCAAATAATCCCCGGTAATGAATCCAAAGACTTGGTGTTCAATACCATGGCATAAACACAACTTCGCACAACTAACCAGCAAGTGTACTGGGTCGTCCAAGTAATAAACCTTACGTGAGTAAGGGTCGATCCCACAGAGATTGTTGGTATGAAGCAAGCTATGGTCACCTTGTAAATCTTAGTCAGGTAAACTCAAATGGTTATGGATGATGAATAAAACATAAAGATAAAGATAGAGATACTTATGTAATTCATTGGTAGGAATTTCAGATAAGCGTATGAAGATGCTTGGTCCCTTCTGTCTCTCTGCTTTCCTACTATCTTCATCTAATCCTTCTTACTCCTTTCCATGGCAAGCTGTATGCAAGGGTTTCACTGTTGTCAGTGGCTACCTCCCATCCTCTCAGTGGAAATGTTCAACGCACCCTGTCACGGCACGGCTATCCATCTGTCGGTTCTCAATCAGGCCGGAATAGAATCCAGTGATTCTTTTGCGTCTGTCACTAACGCCCCGCCCTCAGGAGTTTGAAGCACGTCACAGTCATTCAATCATTGAATCCTACTCAGAATACCACAGACAACGCTTAGACCTTCCGGATTCTCTTGAATGCCGCCATCA
>NC_029780.3:21769695-21770208 GCF_000817695.3 Arachis duranensis | reverse complement strand
TCCAACTGAATAACAGAGGTGACAAATGAGATGAGGAAAGGCTAACCTTGCCAAGGTAGAGGACTTGTCCGCCACCTTATAAAGTTCTTGGGATATAACCTCATGAACTTCCATTTCTTCTCCAATCATGATGCTATGAATCATGATAGCCCGGTCTATAGTAACTTCGGACCGGTTGCTAGTGGGAATGATTGAGCGTTGGATGAACTCCAACCATCCCCTAGCCACGGGCTTGAGGTCATGCCTTCTTAGTTGAACCGGCTTCCCTCTTGAATCTCTCTTCCATTGGGCGCCCTCTTCACAAATGACTGTGAGGACGTGGTCCAACCTTTGATCAAAGTTGACCCTTCTAGTGTAAGGATGTTCATCTCCTTGCATCATGGGCAAGTTGAATGCTAACCTTACATTTTTCGGACTAAAATCCAAGTATTTCCCCCAAACCATAGTAAGCCAATTCTTTGGGTCCGGGTTCACACTTTGGTCATGGTTCTTGGTGATCCATGCATTGGCATA
>NC_029780.3:21766841-21768045 GCF_000817695.3 Arachis duranensis | reverse complement strand
GCATGAGGTTTACACTTGACCCTAAGTCACACAGAGCCTTCTTGAAGGTCATGGTGCCTATGGTACAGGGTATGGAAAACTTTCCAGGATCTTGTTTCTTTTGAGGTAATTTCTGCCTAGACAAGTCATCCAGTTCTTTGGTGAGCAAAGGAGGTTTGTTCTCTCAAGTCTCATTTCCAAATAACTTGTCATTTAGCTTCATGATTGCTCCAAGGTATTTAGCAACTTGCTCTTCAGTGACATACTCATCCTCTTCAGAGGAAGAATACTCATCAGAGCTCATGAAGGGCAGAAGTAAGTCCAATAGAATCTCTATGGTCTCATTTTGAGCCTCAGATTCCCATGGTTCCTCATTGGGGAACTCATTGGAGGCCAGTGAACGTCCATTGAGGTCTTCCTCAGTGGCGTTTACTGCCTCTACTTCCTCCCAAAATTCGGCCATGTTGATGGCCTTGCACTCTCCTTTTGGATTTTCTTCTGTATTGCTTGGAAGAGTACTTGGAGGGAGTTCAGTAACTTTCTTGCTCAGCTGACCCACTTGTCCTTCCAAATTTCCAATGGAGGATCTTGTTTCAGTCATGAAACTTTGAGTGGTTTTGATCAGATCAGAGACCATGGTTGCTAAGTCAGAGGGGTTCTGTTTAGCATTCTCTGTCTGTTGCTGAGAAGATGATGGAAAAGGCTTGCCATTGATAAACCTGTTTCTTCCACCATTATTGTTGAAACCTTGTTGAGGTCTCTCTTGATTCTTCCATGAGAAATTTGGGTGATTTCTCCATGAAGAATTATAGGTGTTTCCATAGGGTTCTCCTATGTAATTCACCTCTTCCATTGAAGGGTTCTCAGGATCATAAGCTTCTTCCTCAGATGAAGCATCCTTAGTACTGCTTGGTGCATTTTGCATTCCAGACAGACTTTGAGAAATCAAATTGACTTGTTGAGTCAATATCTTGTTCTGAGCCAAAATGGCATTCAGAGCATCAATCTCAAGAACTCCTTTCTTCTGACTAGTCCCATTGTTCACAGGATTCCTTTCAGAAGTGTACATGAATTGGTTATTTGCAACCATTTCAATCAGCTCTTGAGCTTCTGTAGGCGTCTTCTTCAGATGAAGAGATCCTCCAGCAGAGCTATCCAAAGACATCTTGGATAGTTCAGAGAGACCATCATAGAAAATACCTATAATGCTCCATTCAGAAAGCAT
>NC_029780.3:21765153-21765235 GCF_000817695.3 Arachis duranensis | reverse complement strand
ACACATGCATGAATGCAAGAAGAACAGAAACATGCAATTGACACCAAACTTAACATGAGACTCTAGACTCAACAAGAAACAC
>NC_029780.3:21757328-21764255 GCF_000817695.3 Arachis duranensis | reverse complement strand
AGCAGAGCTCCACACCTTAATCTATGGTGTGTAGAAACTCCACCGTTGAAAATACATAAGAACAAGGTCTAGGCATGGCCGATTGGCCAGCCTCCCAATGATCTAAGAACTAGATGTTCAAAGATGATCTAGAGATCTAAAGTGATCAAAAGATTCCCAGATGAAAATACAATAGTAAAAGGTCCTACTTATAGAGAACTAGTAGCCTAGGGTTTACAGAGATGAGTAAATGACATAAAAATCCACTTCCGGGCTCACTTGGTGTGTGCTTGGGCTGAGCATTGAAGCATTTTCGTGTAGAGATTCTTCTTGGAGTTAAACGCCAGCTTTGGTGCCAGTTTGGGCGTTTAACTCCCATCCTTGTGCCAGTTCCGGCATTTAACGCTGGAAATTCTGAGGGTGACTTTGAACGCCGGTTTGGGCCATCAAATCTTGGGCAAAGTATGGACTATCATATATTGCTGGAAAGCCCAGGATGTCTACTTTCCAACGCCGTTGAGAGCGCGCCAATTGGGCTTTTGTAGCTCTAGAAAATCCACTTTGAGTGCAGGGAGGTCAGAATCCAACAGCATCTGCAGTCCTTTTTAGTCTCTGAATCAGATTTTTGCTCAGGTCCCTCAATTTCAGCCAGAAAATACCTGAAATCACAGAAAAACACACAAACTCATAGTAAAGTCCAGAAAAGTGAATTTTAACTAAAAACTAATAAAAATATACTAAAAACTAACTAAAACATACTAGAAACATACTAAAAACAATGCCAAAAAGCGTACAAATTATCCGCTCATCAAGAATCCATAATATTTGTCTAAGTTCCTGTACCTCAGGAATCAACAGTCTTAACTCCAATATCAATTATGAATTGTTTACTTCATACATTCAAAATCATAGATAATACCACCACATCAAAGTAACCAGAATAACTCATAATATATAACCCAAGTCTCATGCATTTTATTACTTCTTTTCTTTTGAATTTTTTCAAGCTCAGTGAGCAATACATGATATATTTTCAAACTAAACATAAGATATCAAAATAAATTTTAAACTAGAAGGCAATAAAATACTACTAATGATCATGAAAAGCTTTAAACAGAAAACAGAAAACAAAATAAAATACTGAAAACAGAAAATAAAATAAGCAGAGGATAATGAAACTCAACCATCTTAGTCTTAGTGACTGATGCTCCCTCCTGAAAATCCTCTCTGGCGCTTCAGCTCATCCAAGTCTCACCTTTGACTATATTGTTCCTCCACAAACTGATGAAGAAGGACAGAGTGGTCCTGATGCTCTAGCCTCAGCTGGTTGACAGAAGATGCCAGCTGTCCAATGGATGCTGTCAGCTGATCCAAGTAATCGCGCTGGAAAAAGTAATATTCCTGAGGCATCTTAGGCTGCTCTTGCTGAGGAGGGGGAACTGGCTCCTGAGGTGGTGCTCACCCAATCTCCTTGGCATACTCCATACCCTCATAGCAATCAGTCTCTCCACATCAATAGGGGTATCTCCATTAACGTGGACTTGGTTGACCTCTAGCATCCCTCCTCTACTGTGCTCTCGAGAGGTATATGGTAGTGAGAATCTCGTCCAGTCTCTAGTCAGTATTGACGCTTTGAGTGTTAGAGTGAGGGTCATCTCTAGATGGTGACAACTGCAGTATCTCCGTCACCCTCTCTGCACTGAACTCCAAGATCCTCCCCCAGACCATAGTGCGCCAGTTCTTTGAGTCCGAGTTCACACCCTTTACATGCTTGTAAGTCACCTAAGCATTAGCGTAGAATTTCCTAACCATCAGCACACCCACATCAGTCACGGGGTTGCATAGAACTTGCCAACCTTTCTTCAGAATTTGTTTCCGGATCTCCGAACACTCATCCAACTGTAGATCAAAATGGACCTATGGGATCACTTTCTTTTTGCTCACAACTTCATTATAGTGATCCTCGTGGGTCTTAAAAAATAATCGGGTAAAATCATATAGACCCTCAGCATGAGCCTCCTCCTTTCTTTTCCTTGAAGATGATTCACCAGTTTTTGGTGCCATGTAGAATATGAGAAAAGAGAGAAGCAAAGTGCCCTAAAACCAAACTTAAAGTATTTGCTCGTCTCCGAGCAAAGAGAAATGTGAAATAATGGGTGGAAAGAAGGAGTAAAAATGTAGAAAAAAAGTGGACGTATGAAGAGAAAAGAAAGAGGAGGGGATAGTGTAAAAGTGATGGAGATAGAGAGAGGAAGGATGCACGGTTAAAGAAGGGAGGGGTGGTGAGTGGTAAAATAAAAATGTGTGTAAAGAGAGAGAGGGGGTTGGCTGCGGTTAAGAAGGGTTAAAAAAAGGAGATGAATGGAAGGTGGAAGTGAATAATGAAAGATGGAAGTGTGAAATGGGGAGGGTGTGGTTGATGTTATGGTAAAAGTGAAAAGAAGATGGTATATATAGGGAAAAAGGGGGGAAACTCGGTTAGAAGGGGGGATGGGGTAAGCAAAAAAATGGAAATTTAATTAAATGGGAAAGGGGAACAATGGTTGAGGTATTGGGAAGTGAGATTTGGTGAAATTAATGGAATATGATAGGGTGATGGGAGGTGTAGTTGGTGAAAGGGGGATTGAATAGGGATGGAAAGGTGGGTAGAGGGGAGAGAGGGAATGGAGGGGTGATTGAAACGGTCAAAAGGGGTGGGACCCATTGATTTGACCATTCTCAACTTTCAAATCTCTTTCTTCCAACTCAATGTCGCCTTGCTGGCGCTAAACACCAGACCCAGTGTTTAGCGCTACAGCATTATGTAACACATGCCATTTTGGGCATTAAACGCCACCCCTGGCATTTAACGCCGGAATTGGATCTTTTTTCCTATGAGGCATGGGTTGCCTTGAGAATTGTGCCCCCTCGTGGCGTTATATGCCTTCCCTGGCGTTTAACGCCAGCTTCTATTTGTTAACCCAGGCGCAAAATGCCCAGCTTGGTGTCTAGCGCCCCAAACGACGTAACACTCATGAAAATATGTGCTTTCTGGCGTTGAGCACTCAGCCTGGCATTTAGCGCTAGAGCACTCGAGTTGATTGTGCTTCAAGGTGTTCTATTTTTCCTCCAGAGTCCTCTGTTCCTGTTCTAAACATCTTGCATGACCACAGACATCATAAAACCCAGGAAAACTATGAATAAACATTAGAAATAATAATTGAAAATCAAACTAAAATAAAAATCAAAGGATACTCAGGGTTGGGTTGCCTCCCAACAAGCGCTTCTTTACCGTCACTAGCTTGACGGTCAGCTCTGCTAAAGAGAGGGTTGGTCATAGGCCCTTAGCTCCTCACATCTCACTGTGAATCTATTTTTTGTGCTCTCGTGAATTAACTCTACATGCATAAGAGAGAGGATCATGTTCACTGTTTGAGGTTGGAATGGACTTTTAATAAATACCACCTTCATTCCTGGTAAGAAATCATCAGTGGAGATCTTCTTGTTCCTCCAACCCCTACGTACCTTCTTCTTAGGACCTCCCTCCTTGGTGGATGATGCATACCTAACACCAAAATTAGGTTTTATATCAGGGGGATTGGAGTAGTTCCCACCAAAAGAGGTTTGAGCTGTGAAACCTACTTTACTTTAGTCAGAGATCCTTGGAGACTTGGATTAGAGAGGTCACTCCATTCCCTAGTTAGGACCAAAGGAGGTTTGAGCTGTGAAACCTACTTTGCTATGAATTATTGCACTACATTCCTTAGTTAGGACCACTGTCTCATCTCCTTTTTAAGGTCTTCTTCTTAGAAAGTAGGCTTTTCATGAACTTAACATAGGGAGTCATTTGCTTCAGAACCTTAGCAAAAGAAATATTAATTTGCAATTTTCTAAAAACTTCCAAGAACTGTGAGAATTGCTCGTCCTTGGTCTCCTTTTTGAGCTTCTAGGTGTGTATTTTGGTGTCTTCAGTCTTTTCTAGAGCTTCTATTTTCTCTGATCCTTCACCAACCTATACTTCCTCCTCTGCCACTGGTTCATTCACTAACGTGATGGCTTTGCACTCTTCTCTTGGATTAGGTACTATATCACTAGGAAGAATATTGAGAGGTCTTTCAGGTATTTACTTACTCAATTGACCCACCTGTATCTCCAAGTTCCGAAGTGAAGCTCTGGTCTTCTGCATAAAACTGTGATTATTCTTGGAGAGTTATGCAACTATAGAGGCTAAGTCAGAAGTACTCTGGGACTGAATGGATGCCTACTGTGGCTAAGAGACTTGAAATTAACGTTTGTTGAAATTATTCTGATAAAAATCACCCAGAGAATTGTTGAAGTTTGGTTGCCTTTGAGATTGATATCTCCACCCAAAGTTAGGATGATTCCTCCACCCTTAATTAAATGTCTTCGAATAGGGATCATTTTTGGGATTTCTAGAGGAGTTGCCCACGAAATTAACCTGCTTAGTTGTAAACTAGCCATAGTCATAAGTGTCACCTTGAGGAAAGGCACCATTCATATCATAGAAAGTGTCTTGAGCACTGACAGCTGAAACATGTATTCCATTCAAGTATTGTGTAATAGTACTGATTTGCTGAGATATAGCCTTATTCTGGACAAGAATAGCATCCAATGTATCCAACTCCATAACTCTCTTTTTCATAGAGGTCCTCTCAGAAGAGTATATGTATAAGTTGTTAGCAACTATTTCAATCAGATCCATGGCCTCATCAGGGGTCTTTTTCATGTGGAGTGATACTCCTGTAGAATTATCTAGAGACATCCTGGAAGTTTCAGAGACTTCATTTAGAATGTCTCCACCGAATTCAGTTTGAGAACATATCATTAGGACACTTCCTGAGCATCTGCTTATACCATTGACAAGCTTCATAGAGAGATTCTCCCTCTCTCTGTCTGAAGGTTTTAACATCCGTCCTCAAATTGTGATCTTCCTATGGGAGTCTATGAAACTGGCAGTTTTGCTGCACCAGAGAGATCAACTAAGACTTCCTATGGGGGTACAATAATGATATTCTCAAAGAAATCTGGGCTAGGAGCAGTATAAGAGCCAAGAGTCCTCCTAGATTGCCCATTTGCATTCTGATTAACAACATTAGCATTTACTGCATTGTTGTTATTGTTGTTGAGCTCCATAATAGACTCTTCAACTTCCTTATCAAAATTTTCTCTGAGATTTTTACCGGCTTTATAAGCTCTTGTTTATTGTAAGTGCCTTCTTAAGGTCCTTTCAATTTCAGAATCAAAATTTAGGAGAGGTTATTTATTCTTGTTCCTACTCATAAACAACAGAAAATAAAGAAAATGTGTGAATCTCTATGTTAGAGTACAAAGAATTCTGAGTGAAGTATATTGCGTAAAATAAATAAAATAAAATAAAATAAACAAATAACACAAAAATTTCGAAAATCAACAAGAAAATAAAACACCAAATTTGAAATTAAGTAAGAATAAAAAATTAGGAATAATAAAATAAAAATACTAAGGGAACACCAAACTTAAATTCAGAAATTGAAGAGAAAAATTTTAATTAAATAAGGCTTATATTTTCAAAAATGTAGAGAACAAAAACAAATAAAAACACCTAATCTAAGCAATCAGACAACAGTTAGTTGTCAATCACAGTCAATCTCCGACAATGACGCCAAAAATTTTGTGCGAAATTTCTAGATCCACAAACTAATCGGCAAGTGCATCGAGTCGAACCAATTAATACCTCAGGTGAGTGAGGGTCGATCCCTCGAGAATTGATGGATTGAGCAACAATGGTCAAAGGACTCACTTAGTCAGGCAAGTAGAAAGTGATGTTTGGGTGTTCAAACGCATTAAATTGTAATTCAGAGAGCAAGGGACGCAAACAATGAGATTTGTGTGAAGAATATATGAGAGAAAGTAGTTAAGGTTTCAGAGTTATTTATTCGTCTGGATTAAGTTTTCTTACTAACTATTTTAATCATGAAAGATTCATTTTATGGCAATCCATAATTGACTAAACCCTAATATCTTAGTGATTTAGTCTCCTCAAACCTAGTTAATCGCCAATGTCTTTGGTCACTTAAGTTTGATTAGAGCGTCATGTTCATTTCTAGTTTATTGGCCACAAAAACCCTAATTACCTAGATATGAGAGGATTATATGTCATGTATCCCGTTAAGTCCAAGTAATTAGCAATTTAGGAGGAATTTACTTTCAAACTGGTGTTCAAGTGAGATAACTATTCCAAGAATCACAAGAACACATATAGAATATAAAGTGAAAAACGAAAGTAATTATTGAAACTGAATCAATACATAAATTAAAATAGAACAATAATAGTCTTAATCCATGGAAATAAACAGAGCTCCTAATTTTAACCAAAGAGGTTTAGTGGCTCATGCTTTAGAGAGAAAAACTAGGGTTCAGAAAATGTGAAAAGTGCGGAAGAGAGAAGATCCCTAGAAGGGTGAATCTTTTCCCTTTTATATCTAACTCTTTTGGTTTGAAATTAAAATAAAATAATAAATTATAACCCTAAAATATTTTATTTGTAATTAAAAATAACTAAAATACAATAAAATAGAATAATTAAAAGCTAAATCCAATTAAAGATGCTCTTTGGGTAAATTTTAGTTCGCATGGATTGGCGTTAAACGCCAACCGGTAGAATCTCTCCCTTTGTTATTGCTGGCTTGGTGGCGCTAAACGCCCAAGTCCGCGTTTAGCGCCAGCTTGGAAGATTTGAATTTCTTCTCTTTTCTTGCACACGAACTCTACCAAACTGATCCAAACTTCACCTAAAATAATTAAAACACTAAAGCAACTCAAAGTAGCATCCAAAGAGGATTTTAACACTAAAATATAAGTAAATTCAATAAATTCTAACTTAAAATAAATAGAAAATAAAGAAAAGATGCTCACGCATCAATACTTCATTCATCATCTCAAACTCAACAGACTCAGCTGATTACTTAC